>NW_027106400.1:308223-343425 GCF_000696795.3 Halyomorpha halys | reverse complement strand
TGTATATAAAATAAATATAAATATGCGTACAGCATGACAATGATTCTTTTTCTACAAAAGGGAGTAAATTACATCTAATTAATGGAAGATTTTTCATTATTAAAAAAAATGTGAGCTAGATTGTTGATTTAACTTAAAATTTTCTGTTTGAATTGTTGCTACCTGACTTGAAAATTATGAACAACAGCATTATTTGAAAATTCTTTCTTTCAATCAATATTTAAACATTGATATAAATGAAAGAAATTTTTTATCAAAATTAAAGTTAAATGATTATCATTTCTCAAAATAGATTCAAGAATAAATATTAAGTTAACACCAACATATTCTTAATAAAACGGTTAATAGCCCTATCTTTTGGTGTTATCAGGAAGTATTTGTTTGCTCTATCTATAGGCATTGATAAGGAACTGACAATTTCATCAAAAATCTATCTTAACTTTTAATATTTTATTTATAATTATCTCTGCAATGTGATTATTTTTCTGTTTAATAATTAATTAATGCGACTAAATTTTCTGCTATTGCTATTCCTAGTAATGTTAACATTTTGAAATGTGAATTGTGCCACTATCTAACCTGTAAATTATTAACTACACCATTGTTGGAAAATCACTTCACTCAGTCCTACCATAGTGTTGCCAGCAACAGCACAAAATTTCAAGCTCATAGGTAAACAAGAATTAAAGAAGAAAAACAACACCTTTTAGCTTGTATAATCTTTCAAAAATAAAGTTGTGTACAACATTAATTTATGTATAAAAGCTCAGAAAAAAATCACCCTGTAAAGTAGCTGAGAATAAGGAAAAAATATTTTTAAAAATCATAATAAATACTTCCATGTTGTATTGAAATTATGGTGTAAAATCTGTTAGTTTTATACATCTTTATTTTATATAGATGAATAAAAAAATATAATAAAGATGGTATATATTAAATATTTATAAGACATTAATGAAAAGAATTGACCTTATTCAGATATTTTTCCTCATTTCCCAAAGCTATTGACATATTTCTGGGTATTCCTAGTTCATTTAATCTTTTGACATAAAAAACACAATCTTCAAAGATATGGGTTATTGTCAGCCTTTTATTACCCTTCTGTAAATTTTTTAATACAAAACTATATGATAATAAACAAATAATACTGTTATAAAAATGTTTATCATCTCAACCATTCTGTTGGATACTCATTAATTAAAAGAAATATATATATTCTGGGAAAGAGTAACTAAAATGAATTCTTTTTCCCCAAAATTTTAAAATATAAAATTATAATATACTCACAATAATAAAGTATATTTCATGGTCTTATAGAGACATATGAAAACTTAAAAACTTGGTATGAAGATGGTCGGGTGTGCGGTCATATAAGTCTAATCCTATAAGTCATGTTTCTAATGTCTATGTCAGTATAACTGTAATTATCACAAAGTATTATTTTTACTTCCACATAAGGTTGGTGAAACAACATAATGTTTGATTTTTGAAATTTTCAAATATCTTTACAAAGTTTTAAGAAAACATTTAAATTTTTAATAAAAGAATATAATCCGGGTGCAGTCAAAGAAAAACTCTAAACTATTTATATTGAGCCAACGTTTCGTCCCACTTTGTACTGCTCCATCAGGGCTAAGAAATATTCAAGAATAACTAAAAATATTTTGACAATGTAGGATAGTAAGATACAAAAAAGTAAACTAAAAAAAAATTGCATACTTTACGTAATATACTTATTAATATCTATTTTATGCTGACTATTTTTATTTCTCGTTCATTTTTATATAATTTTCTTTTTACTTATATTTCCATAATTTTTAACCCTACTTTAGTTTACTTTTTTGTATACTACATTTTCGATATATATTTCTTTTTAAATTAATGATCTACTGGAAGAGTTTCTAGAAACTAATATGAAATTGGTGAATGAACACAAGCTTTCTTTAATAAGGTTATCCCTCATCTTCAGGTTGTTGCTATATTGTCCTGTTGCAGCATAATACGAAGATTTTGCAAGAATTTGTTATTAATAATATTCATACGGTCTTCATTCATGATCATATTTTTATCTTTTTAAATTAATGATCTTTTACTGGAATGATCTTCATATTATGCTGCAACAGGACAATATAGCAACAATCTGAAGATGGGGGATAACCCCGAAACGTTGTTGTCTGTGTAATAAACTAATATATTTAAATAAGGAAGATTGTATTCATTCACCAATTTCATATTAGTTTCTAGAAACTCTTCCAGTAGAAGATCATTAATTTAAGAAAATAAAAATATGGTTATGAATGAAGATTGTATGAATATTATTAATAGAAAAATCTTCGTATTATGCTGCAACAGAACAATATAGCAACAACCTGAAGATGAGGGATAACCCTGAAACGTTATCTGTTTAATAAACTAATATATATATTTTTTTTTTATTATTTATTTATTGTAATTTACAACTGTACAAAATAATACAACAGGTAAATATGTAGTATGTTTCATATACACTTGAAAATCTTGGGAAGGAACCACCCATTGGTGGTGCTTCAAACATTAATTTAAAATAGAAGGTCCCGTGGCCATCTTCTTTTCAGACGCCTCGGAGGATTATCAGGGATTGTTAAGGATGAAAGATTAAGAATTAATGGGTTAGGATGGTTAAGGAGTTTGGAATAAAAAGACGCATATCTGTTTTGGGTCAAATCTGTAACGAATGGGATGTTAAGGTAACTAATATATTTAAATAAGGAAGATTGTGTTGATTCACTAATTTGATATTATTTATTTTTGTATCTTTTTTAGCCCAGGTGATCTACAAACTTGGGCAAAACGTTGGCAAATAAACATTTTTCAACTATATTTTGTTCTTTTATGACCCCACCTCCGATCATCTCCTTCATATTTTGAAAAAAAAAGAAAAAAGAAACGATCAATTGTTTATACATTTATTAAAAACTTAGCATTGAATGAACTATACTATGAAGGGTAGAGAAATAAAGCTTTGCCTATATTCTATGGACCTGAAAGGTAATTGGTACTCATTTCACATTAAAATTTAAATCACTTCCAGTTCTCAGAAAAGCATGAAATTTGTACTGTTCAGAAATTAATTTAAAATATGAGTTTAAAAAAAAAGATTTATGAGGGTGCTCTAACAGACAGTATAACACGATGAAAAATGGACTCTCTAGGAAAACCAGGAGAAGAGGAAACAAAGGGTCATTTAGTAGCAGTGAAGGAAAAAAAATGAAGAGAGACGGAGTCAGAAAAATTTGTTCACTTAAAGAAACTCAAGTCTTAGGATGAGACACCCGAATTTCAGTTGAAGATAGTAGAACACCAATAGGAAATACTTTGTATATTAAATGTATTGTCATGTATAGTAAGTATCTTTTAAAGTAGAACCTTACCAGAGCTATCTAATGATCTGCTGCTCTATGGCTTACCTGAGAATTATTACCAAATTGAAACTTTTCGGGAAATATGCAATCACTTTTAATGCTGGTTCACACAAATATAATCTGGACTCACAGAAGCCTTTTCCAGCTTGTGATGTAATGTTATTGTAGGATTTCTCTCATTTTTGTCAAGTTATCTAGCATACCAAGAGGACAGAATTAAAGAAGTCATATTGCGAATTATTAATTTATATAAATGATTTTAAAATTATTTTTCTTGTTTTGTATCAATATATGTATGTAAAAAATAAACATATTATTATTGCATAATAAATATATATTTTATATACATATAAATTATTAAAATATTACTGAAATTTAGACAGAAGTTTTTTAATTAACTATTAATTTATTTCAATATTTTTTTAGTCAAAAATATGAAATTCTTGTAATAAAAGTAGTGCAGTAATAAAAATGTTAAGGTAATTTATTTCAACTTATACGCCCCGGAGGGCGATATATTGGAATTTCCAACACTGGCGAGAAGTGCCAGTGCCGATACATTGGCCCACACCTTGTAGCAATTTAATATTCCCATTGCAAGAGAACTCTATTTCAAAATAAATTTATAATATGTTATAAATGGTCTAATTTCATTAAGAGAGAATTTAAAAAAATAGTTTTTCAACAACATAAAAACCGTTTTCAGAAGAGATAATCCGTCTGGTCTTACCATGTACATTTGAGTTATTCTTTATTTTTGTTATGCAATATTATTTATTTTGTTACAAAATACATACTTTTTAATAAATGGTCTTTATAAAGTTATGATAAAAAAATTACTTTTCAAAAGTGCAAATATATTTTGTAAGAGAGAACTCAATTTGTTTTTCTTTATGATCATTTCTGTACTGATGAGTATAAAGGTATGATTTTTTCGAATAACTTTGTTTTTGATTTGTCAGGAAACCAAAAATAAAGTTTAAAAAATTCTAAATTAAAAAAATATTTAACAATTTATTTCGCCTTACTTTATAGAGCTTCATCAGAATTGTTCAAGTTGGTAGCTTTAGAAACATATGTCATCTATATATATCACAGATAGGATTATTGTATATTCTATCCGTGATATATTGTGTTTACATGTGATATATTATGATTACTGATCTACTGCTGTCACTAGTATTTCTCTGGTTTTATGTCAAATCGCTCTCTAATAGTGAATTTGTTTAGAGGGTCACTGGGGAGGATTTGAGAGGGGGAATTAGGGAGAGTGAATTTGTCGATCAGATGAAATGAAAATTGTGAAATGGAATGGACAAGAAAGGGAAAGAAAAAAAGGAATAAATTGAAGTATTAGTATATATGTAGACTGAAATTGATTGTAAAAGAAAACTGTGGGGAAAAAAAAATGTATTCTTTCTATTTTATAATATCATGTAAAAATATGTAATTTATATATGTCCGATCACAGATTGATTAGTATGCAGTGTAATGAAGCAACCCGATGTATTTGGGCAGCATGAATGAATAAAGCATTTCTCTCTCTCTATTATGTATATTATTTAATGTTTTCCTATCTTTATATTTTCTAACACTGTTTACTTTACACTTATTTTCAACTGTAATGTGTTTACAACAATAAATACTTACTACTTCTCAATAACATCCTGTCAACAGTTCACTTTCGCACAGATTTCTAGTCTGAAAGATACGCTTCCTCTTCCTATCTTGTTCAGTATCTTCCTTTGTTCTCGATTTTATACTTATTCCCCTTTTCCCATCTTTTAGTTTGTACTGTATTTTATATTTCTTCTTTTTATCTGTTACTATTTCTGTTTTAACTAATTGTCTATAACCTTTTGTTATTATTTAATTTTTACGTTTCAGTGTACATCTTTTTAATTTTTCATTTATGTTTACATCATTTAAGTGTTTGTATCTTTTTAGCCCTGATGAAGCCCTGCAACGTGGGCCGAAACGTTGGCTCAATATAAATAGTTTAGAGTTTTTCTTTGAACACACCCGGAATATCTTCTTTTATTAAAAATTTAAATGTTTTCTTAAAACTTTGTTAAGATATTGATATACCAAAACATTACATTGTTTCACTAACCTTAGGTAAATATGGAAGTAAAAATAATACTTCGTGATAATTACAGTTATACAGACACAGACCCACTTAAAAACATGACTTTTTGGGCTTAGAATATAAAAAAAGTAAGATAATAAAACTGGAACTGTTTTATTTCATATTTACAAAGTGAAGTACTAAACAAAAGCAAACAAAAAATAGTAATAAAAATTCTATATGTATTTTACAATCACATATATACTTTATATTCAGGAAACTTAATAAAAATATATGTAAAAACCTAAGACAAAATCTAAGTAATTTTATTCTATACACTAACAATTTGTCGACTCCTTATTTTACAGACTATATACATTTTAAAGAATGTTTTTTTTCTTGTTTTTTTTTTTACATTCGACAATATTAAAAAATAACAGAGCCTCGATTTTATTATACATTGGAACTAGAAAAATATTTTTTACTTAAAAACAGACGAACATTAAAATGGTAATCTCCAAGATATAATACTAAATAGGAATATATCTTTGCCTAACTATACAACTTAAAAGAAAGAAGAAAAAAAAATGAAAAAGAAATTAAATTAACTAAAATCATTTACAATTAATGTCATTTTTCAACAAGATTCACATTGTCTTTAAACACTCGCTGAAACCTGTGTTGTTTCAGTTGTACTCTCAACTTGTTCATCAGAACTGTTTTCTGGCTGTAAAAAGAAAAAAAAAAAAGAAACAAGATTTAAATATACAAAATATTATTTTATTTATCTATAACAACTGATAGATATTGTGAGTATTATGTAAAAAGGGCAAATCCTTGAGTACATTTCGTACTTCATATGATCTAAAAATAGTTTTTGGATAAAAAATCTATATGTTTATATTTTTAAGAGTCAAGTACGCTCATGATTTTGTTTCACAAAGTAAAACTAATCAAAATCAATATCTATTCCAGTAAAAAATACACAATAAAAAAAAATACAAAACTAACATTTTTTTTTTTAATTTGCCGTTTTTACAGAACACCTACTTTCTAAATACGGATTAGAATACTAATGTACTTAGCCCGTTACCAACGAAAATGTGATCTTGATTTGCAATTTTCACCTAATTCATGATTTTTTTCTTAATTTAGGCTCAGATAATAAAGAATGATTTATATTTTAATCAGATTCTGTAAGAAAACTTTTTTTCACACTGAAAATAATAATAAACTTGAAGGAACAAATATTTTATCCAAATCTTTATGTCTAATTTCCTTAGTGTGATATACTGTTACACAGAAATCACTACCTTTAAATTAAGCATTCTTTTCTATCAGTTTTCATAATCTAATTCATTTAGTAATTCTAATACATTATTCACAAAATCAAGTTCATTTATTTGGAATATTGTTTTACCATTACGAAACCATCAAGAAAGAAATTGTATAATTTTCAAAACAAGTAAATTAGTTCGTATAAAGAAATGGTAACTCCACAGTCATCCAAAGAACATATGGCTCACAAAAGGAAAAGTCAGAGTAAAATGACAGATAAATTTAACGCATCTGGTATGTCCCAAAAAGTTGTCTAAGAATAGAAAAATATTACAGCACTCATCCTCCTCATAAACTATTTAAGACACAGCTAATCAGAATTTACAAAAATATACAAATAAATAAATAATAAAATAAACAAATATCGTTAGGGGTTCTGTAGACCCACCTAGTATGCTGTGATTTAAAACATAAAACCACTATTTTAACATCTATGGAGAGGAGTATCAGTTTGAGTGGTATCAAATTTAAAAATATTCAACAATAAAGGATATAATGTAAATAAATAGCTTAAAATAAGAGTTCCGAACGGGGAGGCTAAATCATCTGTGACTGTAACCAAATAAATTAGCCAACTTTTAAATCCTCTTAGTTAAAACGAAAATACCCACATAGTATCAACACTTTTTTATTATCTTTAAACTCCTACGTTTAAGTTTTAAGGATATATCAACTAAAAACTTTTAATTACATCCCATTAATTATAAAAACATTATATATTATATATATGTATATATAGTTGACCGTAAAACTTAATATATAACTGACCATCTTCTTATATATTATATGCAATAGTGTGATAACCATTGTTCGGCTGTGATAGTAGGAAATTTTATTTTCATAATGCTTTTAGCATTAATATAAATTATAATAGCATATAACAATATAATGGATAGAAATTAATTAAAAAGTTTTTGTTGATAAGAGCCTTGAGAATGGCTCAAATGTAGGAGTTTAAGTATAATAAAAAAATGTTGAGACTATGTGGAAATTTTTGTTATAACTAATGAACAAACCTGTCTCAAACAAGATATTTCATAATATATACTTAATAATCTTTTTATAATCACTAATAAAAACATTAACTGGACTTGAATAGCCACTGCTCTATTTGAGGAACCTTGTTTGATGAGAGCAAGGATACGTACAAGGAAAGAATGAAGTATAATATCCTTTTAGATCGAAAAAGCACACAACTTAAAAAGCCATTTATAATACTCACTGAGCACAGTGAAGGCATTAATAACAGGAACGATGAAATGAATGAGATGATGAACGATGAAAAACTTATTAATAAATTTTGATGTCAAGATGAAGAAGGAACTTTCAAACACACTAATAAAATAATAAAACTTAATACAAATGATCTGTGAAATCTCTAAAAAAAGATCTGAATCAATTAGCAACAGCATTATATGTTTAAATTACAAAAACAATCCAAATTACTTTCCACACTATACAAGAAGCATTAGTTCAACAATTTATAGTCAACAATATAGCCATTAGGATATATTAATGTGGTAAGGGTAGGGTTGCCAGATTTCTTACGAATCCAATTGGGACTCTCGCTCCCACCGCCAATCAAAAAAAAATCAACTGTATTAGACCACTTGGTTTTTTTTTTTCTCTCTCTATCTGAGATTTAGGCTCGTTTAGATTACCTTGTAACTTTAACTAAATTTTTGTGTTATCCCTTTGAAATAACTTACAGCAAAACTGTTAAGCTTCGCACTAAATAGTTAAATAAATAGGTCTATCAGTTGAAAAATCAAATTAAATAAAATGGAACTAGTAATGCGACAGTTCTGTTAAGAGACGACTTTTGAAAGGATATTGAAACTTTGAAGCAGTGTTATGGTTCTAGCAGCTGGACCTTGCCAAACCTCTCCAACAAAAGGAATAATACAATTATAAACACCAAATTATAATAAAGTAATAAACCTTTCTAATTGATAAACCAAAACATAATTTAATCACTCCTCAAAATTTGAGCTTTTAAATTTCAAGATATATAGAATCCAAAAATCAAATAAATATCTTTTTTATGAGACTGCTGTATCAATTTCTTTTAGCAAAATGAATTATTAAATAAAACATTTGTATTGTCAAGGTTAGTAAAGTCGGGTCAAGTTCTTTGGTTTTCTCAATACTCTTATAGTTTTCTTCGGAAAAACAAAGGATATTACCTTCATAAAAAAAATATACAACTACCAGGATAATAATTTGAATACTGGAAGCAGAAATGATATATGGTGCACTACCACTTCCAGCTACTGTCGACCTAACACTAAAGCCTGTTCGCATTTCTTCATGAACATATATGACATCATGCACTATATGTATGATGGACAAAAATGTTTAAGAAGTACCCATAGTAGAAAACTTTGAAAACTGGAACTAAACAAAAATTTTTTTTGAGACAGGGGGACAATTCAGATTATTGTGACGCCTGGCAACCCTAGACATAGGACAGTGACCAGGTCAAATAAAACTCGAAAGAGACGATATTGGTATCATTATGCATGCACATATTACTGCAGATTCGTCAGCTACATTGGTTTCTTTTAAATAGAATGAGAGAATGACTGACAGATGCTAAAAATCCAATGTTACAACTGGAAAGACGAGGAAACATTTTGTTAGTAGTAAGCATACATCCAGTACCAATGTGGAAGTTACTACCTTGGGTGGCGGAGTCCCTCTCGGATTTTTACAAGCCACACAATTGCAGTCTTCAGTGCAAGGTTTATCACCACTATAACAAGGGCAGCGATATCCTCTGCATGTTCCCTTGGCCGGTGTGTTCTGACCACAACGACAGGTAGGTAACTTATTGTAAACTGATCTTTTTCTCACCTTATTAACTTTTGTACCCTAATCAGAACACAGTAATTAAACATTCACTCACTATCATATAACTTGCATTATAGTAAACAAATCTAAATTAATACCTTTTCAGCATCACCATTTCTCAGATTGATATCGTTTATTTCTTTTGCAGTCCTTTTGAAGGTTAACCGATTACCATTATTAGTGACAGAGTAAGTACTTTGCCCATTTTCAACGGGAACATTATTTCGATTTCTGTTATTTTCTTGGGTTTTATCAAGATTGAATGTTTGAGTTGATGTACTTTTAACTGAGTTGGATATCATCGACACATTTAAAAGAGAAGAATTTAATTTAAAATCATCTTTAAATCCAGTCCCTTCTTTAATTATATCTAATAGCGTTTTATTATCATTCGAACCATTATTATTATTAGTTGAACTTGATGGTAAAGCACACAAGTTCCTATATATTTGAGAACTTGTAATGTACTGGCAAAGTTTCTTATAACATTGCAATAGGGTCCTTAATTGAACATTTTCAATGTATTTATTATAATCTTTACACCAGCCACAAGTTGATCTGAGTTTTTTCTTTCCACCTTTACAAGATCTGCATACATGGTGTTGACAGTTGCTTTCTGTTGGAGTATAAGGCTCAATTAGCAAATGACCACAAACATAACAAGATAAAGATTGTCTCAGACAAGGAAATAGTTTGTATAAGTCATGCCATGTAGAAGAGTCGTTGGCTTGAGCTTGTAAAACCAATCTACAAGTAGAAACGTATAAACTGGTGGCATTCATTGTTTTTATAATAAAACGATTGATTTAATCGAATGGACACATTATCACAGTAACTCACGAAAGAAAAGAAATAAACTATTTATCAATTATAACTTAATATGCACTTGAAATATTTCTGTTGAGGTTATGTTATCACAACGTTTATTGACAAAAACGCTTTGTGGAAAATAAAACGAAGTGCTGCCATTAAAAATTTATAGGAAGGAACATAAATATTATCATTATTTATAAGTTGTTTCCTTTTAATTAAAGCGTTTTTAATGGTCATTATGTGGTAAATATCTATTTCGCGAACTTCAGCTAGATCAACTAGGCTTTGCTGACAACACAACTGTCAAATATTAATTATGGTTGACCAAGAGTTGGCGAATTCTGATTTCATGTTTGTTCAAGTACGGTTTTGATATAAAATAAAAACGGATGGAAGAAACTATAGGAATATACTCGTAGACATTTTTTGTTGTTATCAATTTGAATTCTCTACAGTTATAATGTCACTTAGCTCAATTAAATCAAAGAGAAATCAAGCTGGGCCAAGCCCTGTTAAATATGACCAGTCTAACCTCCGTGGTAATTGAGGCTATTTGATCTTCAGCGGTTATGATTTCGCAAATACATTTCGTTTTCTTCAGTGCGATTGAAATAACGTTACCCTACGTATTTTCAATGAGGATTAACTAGTTATTTCGGTGAGAGTGCTGTAATAGAGGTTCTGTGAAGAAATATGTCATGTTAGTGTTGCTGTGTTTATATCCTGAATAAATGATGTTTGGGTTGACTAGGTTATTAAATATGCAAAGTAAATTGTTTTCTTGATATTATAATGAGTGAGATACAACGCTCAAAGCTGGCTGTACCAGTACCTCCAGTTCATGCCAGACCTAATCCCAGATTTTGTCATCAAAGAAATTTGAGCCTTGATTTTCGGTAAGTATTTTCTCTTGTTATTAAGAAAAAAAAAATAGTTATTTATACTAAGACTACCCCCTTTTATTTACATATATGTGATAGTCTCTATTCTATATTGAATATTTTTTGTAATCCAATTTGGCTTCTGTTTATTGTGAGGGTTTAAAAATAACCTAAAGCTGTCATTGTGCAATTAGTTTGCTTAAATATTAATATATTTGCTGTAGTTCCTACTCTGCATATATAAATAATCTAAATTATGAGATAATACCCTAGTTAATTTTCTTAAACATATTCATCTTTTACATGCGTATCTTTTGCATATTTGTTACTGGATTTTGTTGAATTTTTCCTTAAAAATAATTCTCTTGACATGGACCATTTCCTGGAATTTTATGCATTCACTAAATTCCTGACTTATGAGGCCAGTGAAGGTCATTTAGAGGCTATCTGATTTACTCTTGTTTTTTTGGAGGAAGTGATGATGAACATTGATGTTTTTCCTGATTTATTTCACTGCTTAAATATTGTAGAAATTTGCTATCAATTTTATCATTTTTAATGAAAACCTCTTTCTATATAAAAAAAAAATAAAAAAATAAATAAATTGTAGGTTTTTTATTTATGTTGTAACTTATCGCATGATTAAATGTAAATACTTTGTTAATTAATTCTAGATGCATGAACAAGTAAGGGAAAGGAAAGGAAATGAAATCTCAAACTGGAGCTTTCAACTTTCATTCATTTCATATGTGGAATGTTCAATGAGTTATTATTGCTAGTTACTGATTAAATTAAAAGAAAAAAAAAGTTATATAATATGTATGTGGCATCTAAACTTAATTATGACAACAATAAAATATTTACAAATTATTATAACAACTGTTTTTTAAAACTTAGTGTTAACTTTAACCAGTTTATATTTAATTTTTAATTATGTTTTTATGCTTTTAACAAATAAATAGTTTTCTTATTTAGTTTATTTCATTATTGATTTTTTTTTTACACACATTAAGAGGTTATTTAAATCAAAGCTACTATGCTATTCTAATAATTATATGGTAGTTTTATTATGTTTAGTTTAATAGTTTTTTAATTAGTGTGTTGTAGAGTTTTGAAATTTTTTTTTTCAAATGTTTTGAAGTTTGAATGTCATTAATGGAAGATGTTGAGTGAGTTATGATAACGTCAACAAATTTTTGAAGTTCTAAAGATATTTTAGCATTAGTTTTGTAATATTTGACAGTTTAATGTTTGATTTACTTTTTATGATTTCAAAGTATTTATTTGAGCTCGTTAATATGACATATTAACATATGCAATTTGCATTAAGTTTTTCTCTCTTTTCTGTCTGAAGGACTATGGGTGTATCTGTAACTGGGGTTAATCTTGTTGCGAGCTATCACCAGCGGAATCGAAGTCTCGATTCCGTTCTTCAAAAAATTCCAGAAGCCGATGCGACTCCAAGTCCGGAAATTGAAGCTCAGCCTGTATCTGATGATTCTGGGATAATCTGTGGGTAAGTGCTATGGAAATTTGTTTTATTCTTCTAAATCATTCCTCCTGTTTCGCAGAGCAGTGTGAAGGGTTTCGATTCTTTTTTTGATATAGAATTTGTTCCAGTTTTCAAATTAAAAACAAATTATGTAAAATAATGCGATAAAATGGTGTAGTTTCAAGGGTCAACCTAAGCAATGAAAAAACGAAGTATTTTTCAGGTCTGTGATAAGGTATAAAACTTTCTGATTGTAAAAATAAATTGAAAGTTAAGATTTGATATAATAATTTATTAGCCAATACTGCACTCATTTACTTGTTTTCCCCCTTTACTCAAATCCTTCATTATGGGGTTTTGAGTCATTTCAACTTCTCTCTCTCCTGTTTTGGCTTTACCTTCATTCTAAAATCCAAACAAAACTTTTGTAACTTATTTTTGAAAAAAAATTGTATTATCGCGTTTTTCTCTTGTGTTCATCACATATAATAGTAAACAATTATTGTTTTATATGTTTGATGTCTTTTTAATTGCTGAATTAACCTGATTTTTGCTTCTCTTAGAAAACTAGC
Source organism: Halyomorpha halys (assembly GCF_000696795.3). Taxonomy (NCBI): domain Eukaryota; kingdom Metazoa; phylum Arthropoda; class Insecta; order Hemiptera; family Pentatomidae; genus Halyomorpha; species Halyomorpha halys. Next base: position 330,007 of record NW_027106400.1, on the reverse strand, counting down.
TCTGGAGATATTTATTGATATATGATTGTCGAAAATGATTTATAAAATAAGCCATCTTCGACTTGGGTTACATTATGTTTTAGTGTAACGACGTACAAATATTTTGAAATAGGAAAAAAATAAATAAAAACATCTGTTGGATGACCGTCTATATATATTATATTAAATATAGAATGAAATATAATAACTTGTCACTTAAGTTGTAAAGACTGAAGAAAAAAAAATCTTAATGCCATATAAAAAAATCAATGCATAAGTCTAAAGACATCTTTCATTAGAAATTAGATTGATACCTGAAAAAACAATGATTGAGACGAGATGTCTCGTGAGTGATTGGTTGGTTTTTTATATTTTAAAATAGTATTAAAAGTCGCATTTTTTATTACACAACCTTGGTTTATATTTTAAAATAGTATTAAAAGTCGCATTTTTGATTACTCAACCCTGGTTTATATTTTAAAATAGTATTAAAAGTCGCATTTTTGATTACCCAACCCTGGTGTTAGTGAATCAATAGGGGTGGATAAAGTATATTTAATTTAATTTTTGTCAGTGTTTTGACCCTCATTGTAGATATAACCACATCTTAACGGATACATTGAGAGGAGTAGATTTTTATTGAAACAAAGGCAAATTATAATAGGGCATTGATAAATGTAGAATGTCTTTCCTTTTATAGAAAATTAAATTTAAAGCAGTTTGTTCCCACAGTTATTGTTCTTTCAATTTTTTATTATATTATGGATTTAGATCTGAAAGGACTGAATCAACTTCAACTCACCATTCTGACGAGAGTCTCAGTGTTGGTGAAGGCGAGAGGGGGCTGACGGAGAGAGATGTTGCCGAGGAAGAGATCGGATCTGGAGAACCACAGCCCCAGACTGTCAAGCCTAACTCCTCCAACGGTCTTCTCTTGAGGTTGTTCGAATCGACTCATTTTGATACTTCGATGGCTATCATGTATCTTTTTAATTCTAAGGAACCTGGTGTACAAAGCTATCTAGGTAATTGTATTAAAGATCTTTTAATTTGATTCTGTTTAAATTAATTTTTAGTCAAATATCAAAAAAATGTGTATATGTTCCTCATATTTGTTGCTATTTTTCTAGAGGAATAGATTGAAAACTTAAATTAAGGTTTGGGGTATGAAATTTAAATAACATAAACATCTTTGATTTAATATTTTTTTAGACAATTTATTTTATTTGTGATTACTAAATTATGATGAAAAATATTTTAGTGACTAGCAAATCTAGCGACTGGCTTATAAACATTTATTTTTTCTTTCACTTGCCTATGTATGAAATATGTGGTATGAGAGGAAGTATCGCTATAGTGAAATTTTGAATCTGAGTTTTCAATGGAAAACACATTTTAAGTTTCTTTGAGTCCTAATAACCAAGTTTTGCAAAATGGTCTCTGCCAGAAGGTTTTTGGCTAAAATCAATTTACCAAAAGCGGCACTTAATATAAACATTTTTACATATTTTGATTACTAGTAATTATGAATTTACCAAAATTACACATATCTTGGAAAAACCTAAAAATTTACTTATCTTGGGCATTTACATATAACTAACTATTGAAAGTATATATAATTTACTTTTTCAATACATTTTTTTAAGAATAGAAATTATACACCCACAATTCTATTTTATATTTAATTGCATGATTTATACTTAACAACTTCTAAATTTTATTTATTATTATTATTATTTTTTAGGTAATAAGTTATTTAGTTTTCCAAATGAAGAAGTCGACTTCTATTTGCCTCAACTTGTAAATATGTACATTCAAATGCCCGATGTAGCAGAAGTGATCCACCCCTATCTTGTCCACAGGTATAAAATACATACTTAAAAAAAATTTCCTGACTTCAGTGTTGCCAATATAATTAAATTTATATATGTCTTAATTTTTTCTGCCAGGTGTCGGGAAAGCGTTGATTTTTCTCTTAAGTGTTCGTGGCTTTTGGATGCGTACAGTTCTGATGCTGCTCTTTCTACCAAGAAGAAATCGCACGGCACTAAACTTAAAAACCTTATTCTCTCGGGCGTATTAAAGTAAGTATACTTCTTTTTTTTTTGGTTTTGTATATTTAAGGTATCTACAATGACTTTTTTGTTCATTAATATTATAATGTACTTAATAATGAATTTTATATCAGATATAAATCAGACACTTTGCTGATTTATAGATTGTTTAGCACTTTTCTGCTATGTGATTTATTGTGTGTACAGTGATAATAAACTGATAGACTTGTTAAGGTACCACCTTAGTAACCTTGAGGTAGAAGGGATCTTGATTCAAATTTGTCCTGAGCATGTTGAAATTTTTGTGGGGATCCCATGGAAAAAATCTTAACCTTCCCACTCTGGTCAGAAGAGGTTGGTAACCTGTAAACCAGAAATGGCGAGGTTTGGGGAAAAAAAAAAAAAAAAAAAGTGTGGCTTTAGCATGTCTGATTTTTGAAAATTCTATTAAAAAAAAGTACTAAAGTAGTAAAAAAATTTTTAGCAATTAATAAGATTTTATGTCTTTCGTAAACTTCATCATACTTGAAATACTGCATGAAAGGTCTTATAATGTTTTTCTCTGAAGCTTAATGTATTCTCGGGACAGTATGCATTCAATGTTATGCATCAACCTTTATTTTCATTATACTGTGACTAGAAAGTGATTTTGATAAGTTTAATAAAACATTAGGGTTTCTTAGTTAATATTAATTTTTGAGTTTTTTTAATTTTAGATAAAAAATTTAATAACACTGCCTAGAAATTCACTTAAATTTGCATGAAAGTTCCCATATTAAAATTATAAGACAGACAAGTAAAATACTTAGTGCCAAAGATTAAATTTCATTTCACTGCTGAAGCAGTAAAATTAACCTTGGCAACCTTACACATGAATAATAGTTGAACTTTTTTTTTCTTTTTTTTATGTGACTCGTTAATTTTTAGTTCTGAAATTGATATATATCCCTTTTAATATGTCCCAATAAATATAGTTGTTTTTTATAGTCATCATTTAAATTTTATAACTATTTAAAATTAAAAAAAATTAATTAAAATTAGAGCAAGAAAATTAATTGTAATCCATTAAATTTCATAAAAATATATAATAAATTTCATTAGTATCTTTTATTTCAAATTGTTTTAATTAACTCAATACTTATGAATATTTTATGTTCTTAAACACAAATAAACTTTGTAATGTAAACTCGCTAATTTAATGGCGAATTAATTTTATTAAAATTATTGTATTTCTAAATAAGTTCTGGCTATTTGAAAATTATTCAATTAATCTATTTATCCATTGCTCATTAGATGTTATTGTTAGTTAAGAAAAATGAAAATGAATTTTTATTTCTATTTATTTAGAAACAATTTATTAAAAAATTTCTATTTACTTGAGTTAGTTGGTAATAGTTATAGTAACAAATGGCTAAATTCAATTATTTAAAAAATAAGAATATAAGATTTTTTTTTTTTTAGTCCCTGATTTCAAGGTTCCTGTTATTATTAGATAAACAAAACTTTTCTAATAATGTTTCTATTTTAATGGAAATATCCAAGGTTGGTTGAAAAAATACATTTAAAAATAAATATTCAATAATGTTATTCCATTCCATTATTATTCATTATATTCCATCTAAATATATTTCTTGTCGAGTTTAGAATTGAGCTTTAACACTAAATATTCAAACAGCAAAAATAAACAGTACACAAATTGTATAAGCGGTGATAACTGAGATATCAATTATCATGAACAATGTTTCCTTTGAAAATTGTACTGGGAATTCCAGCTGTTATTTATAATAGTGATTTTATCAGATATCTAGTTTATAAATTAACATTAGTGAATAAAGTTATGAATTTATTGTTTAAAAATAATTATAACTTGTGCTATCTTATATCTTGAGTTATAATATCTTCTATTTGTATTGCTTATTATTGAAGCAATGATTGTAAATATTTTATAGTCTACAGTATTTCTCATCATAGATATTTAATTGAATTAAATATTATGTATATTTTACCGAAATTTTTCACACGAATAAGTTTTTTTTTTTAACCTGAAGATTTGAATCAGAACATTAGTTTTGTACTGACAAACAAAGATTCTTTTTCATATTTAAGATAATATGTTATAGTCAGGGATCTAATTTTGGTACAGTAAAAACTAATAAAACGTTGTGCATAAAGCGTTATAATATGATAATTTATGAGTTGTTCAGATGCTGAAGAAATTATTAAAATACAATTTATGTGTTAATGACAGTTAGTAGAATTATTAAGTAAAAAAAAATCTTTTTTTACTTTTTTTTTAACCTTAAACATATTTATATAAAAAAATATAACTTTTTTATTATTATTTTTATGATGAAATATTATTATATTGTTTGTATTTATATATATTTTTTAATGAAACTTTATAGAAATTATATTTTTAAGTATAAGTTATAAATTTAACTGGATAGGCGTTAAAAAAGTTAATGTAAAATTGTTTTAGATAAATCTCTTTTCACAAATTATTAATTGATTACATTTTTTTTCTCTTCTTGCTTCCACACTTATAAAGGTAGAGAATCTTTGTAGTTAAGCAGGAATTAAAAAAAGAAATGATTTCCAAAGAATTCAAATTTTCTCTTTAATTTAATAAAACAGATTTGGTTTATTATTTATTTATAGCCAAATTAGTGTTCGGGCGTGATTGATCAAATCATTAATCCAATTTTATTGAAATTTTTAGGGATGTTGCTGGTTAGTACCCAACTTTTCCCATTTCGAGATATTATCAGATTCTGTCCATTGCGTTTGCTTACAGATACAGAAACACATTTTTCGCAGTATACCTATATTTCGGAAAGTTCATCCTACATAGTCCTAATTTGGGGATTATTATAGAATGGTTCTAGGTTTGGTTTTATCAGATTTTGTCTATGTTCGATCTGCATAGTATTGTCATTATAGTGAGATTAAAGTTTTAGAAATTATAAGGATTGTAGTCTCTTAGAAAGAACTTTATAATTCAGTTAATTTTGTATGGCATAATATCATATGTAATTAAAGCTTTAAAAATTATATACTTATATACTGTTAGCTCTTATAATTCATATGTAGCAATATGATTGAATTAAATAACAAAAGTTATTCGAGCCGAGGAATGTTTGGATAGAATTTAAGCTGCTTCATTGATCGTGACTTCCTATCTGATAGAGGGTGGAGGCGGTCAAGGCAACTTCCTGATATAATTAGTCTCTGACCTCCATTAAGAAATCCAATGCCTTTTTAATCTTTTCCACCTTGATCTCTTCTCTTAATCTTAATTAAAATTGAACTTCAGATTTTTTTTTTTTTCTACACTTATTTATAGCTGTGCTTTTGTTTTTTATTCTTCGATCATTTGCAGTTCATTAAAACCAGGTTCTTAATTACTATTAACTGTTATTGGTGTGGTTATTATGTTTAAAAAACAATGGATTACCTTTTTCCAAGTTTAAACTAAATGATCTGAAACCTTGAAATAGGATTGTTCTTTTTATGATGTTATTTTGTCTCTGCTGCTGGCCTTCACAGCTGGCTTAACTATTAACGTGGATTTACTAAATAAAACAAAATATATCCACGTATAAAACATCTATAGATTTATTTCCTATAATTTAATCATGATATTTATTTTTATTTTCTAAGTAAACTGGTCTAAATATTCCTTTACAATCAAGATAAAAGTATATATTGAATAAATATTAATTTTGTATATTATCTTAGAAAGCTATAATTTTAACATTGGTATCAGTAATCAAAAAACAATAAAATCATAAGAGTAAACTATAAAAAATAAGAACTAGGATTATCGTAAGAGAAAAAATTATTCTAATATAATATTAAATCAAAGTATTAAAAGTTTTGTTTTTGAAATATAAAAATTAGTTTTACAAAAAGATAACTAAAATTGAAACTATTAGAAAAAGACAATAAAAAAAAAAAAAATTAAATATAATGAAAAGAACAAAATTATAATAATGTGTAAATAATAAAAACAATTGAAATTAATGAGAATTGTGTAAAAATAACTAGTTTACATGAGAGACATGTTATTATTATTTTTTTTACTTTATTTTATTCACAACTGTAAATAATATTTTACAACCAGCGGATGACATTTATTAAAAAGAAATAATGTCATAAAGGCATGAAGGTTAAGCCCATCCAATGATAATTCTCCATTGAAATTAAAATTTGAAAATCATTTAGGAGTTCCCATTGAAATGAAATTTGAAAATTAGTTTAGGTCTTCGTAAACATTGTCTCGTATCTGGTAAGTCTTGTGTTAATAGTCCTTGAAATAGAGGGTTAGTGTGTATTGGAAGTGTCGTGAAACCGTTTATATAGTGATTTAATGGTTGTTTGTACATGGGGAGGTTTTAAGTCTTTGTGTTAGGTACTGATCAGAATTTTGTTTGAAATTGCTCCATTTTCTGTAAGTTAGTTTTTTTGGCATATTTGTAATTTTGTACTCTGCAAAAGGAAGAAATTTCCTAGGGTACAAAAATGTTAGTCTGTAAAAACCAGTTCCTTCCAATCCTGATTTAGGGAAACGAATCAGTTATCTCTCGTAATATATATCAGAAGTGACTTACACAACTTCTGATATATGTATATTATACATGTATCATTTAAGTATATTTTATAAAAAAAAAAAAAAATGTTATTTTTCGTGATATATCAGAAGTAACTTAATACTACTTCTGATGTATGTATGTTATATACATTTAATTAAAAAAAAAACATTATTCTCGTAATAAATGAGAAGTGACTTACAACACTTTCAATCGCACTAGGTCAATTGATAATTGAAATAATAAAATAATTGAAAACATATATAAATTATTTTAATCCTTCAAATACTTCTGAAGGAAAGAAAAGGGAATGGGGCAATATTAAAGTAAGTTTGTCTGCCTAAAATCTGCGTTTTTGGGTGCATCAAAACCAACAGGTTATAGGACAATAAAGACTTTTGATGTTTGTTTCATATCAGTAAAATAAACAAAAATTGTTTTCCTATGGCAAAAAGAAAAATATCGTAAAATTATCATGACATATATTGTAAAGATAATTTTAAGATGTTCTTTTATGAACTAGTAATTGTTGCCGAACATTATCTTATCTGTCTGGATAATGGTAAACAAACCCTATTGAGCCGCTTAAGATGTTAAACCTTGTTTGTTCAGAGTAAATTTTGTAAAAGATATTATTCTTTTTGGTTAATAAGTTGTTTCGATTTGTCCTTATTTATTTATTGCCCATGATGTTAATGGTTTTCCAATAACAATAACAGCTTTTAATGATAAAAATAGTTTTTTTTTTTTTTTGTATATTATTGATATTTTTAAATATTGATTACTTTTCATCAAAATAAACGCAACAGTCACCGAACTCCGGTAGTTTATAAACATCATGACTAATCAATCCATTTTCATTTTGTTTTAATTAATTTAATTAGATTGTTATGATGGACCATTAATTACAAACATTTATTTTGTTTATTTTCTTTTATTTAAATGATACTTTTTTATATAAGTCATTTTCAAATACAAATACTACCAATTATTTCGTTTGAATTTATTTCCTATTCTAACCTATAACATATTAGTAAAATTATTAATTTTCATCACATTTATTATTTTAAAATATTATTATGTATATTTAAATTGACTTTTTATGTGTAAAAAATATAAATAATTAGTTGTAGGATTACAACTAAATTCTAAAGGATTTATTTGTTAAAAAAATTGTTATATTTATTTTCAGGAATCCATTTACACTCTGTATTCACTTCTTTATTCTTTTAACATTTGGGGCTTCTCTGCCCGTTATCAAGTTCTACAAATGCAAATATTTCTAAACTACAGTTTTACAATTAAAAAGTTTTATTGCACCTTAATAAAAAATGTTTACACATTTATGTACAACAATTCAATATTTAATAACATTGAAATTTTATAATGATACATTCATTTCACTAATTTATGACTGTTTACAAATCTAAAATGTTTCTTGAAATTGAACCAAAATTTCTTAGTAATTGTTCTTATTCTTTTCCTTTATCTTATTATTAACTTGCGGACATGTGCCATTTTAAATTAAAAATCATTTTTATATATTATCCCAAATGAATATAAGTCCTATTTTTTATTAACAAGCTTATTTATTTTTATTGTTTCTGTTTTTAAAAGATGTTTGCCTATAACAGTTTTTACAATAGAAAATTATTTTTATTTTAAGTATTTATTGACATTTAAATATTATTTATTATATTTAAAAATTACCTTTTCAATTGCACTTCCCTCCTTCTGTCCATTTACATTTGTTTCCTTACTAATTATTAATAGTATTAAAAATCCATTTTATTTATTATGCCTGCATAATGCTGACCAATTCCTCCTGTATCAGTTTTAAAATTGACTACTTCTTTTATATTTTTGGTTATATAAATAGATTGTAAATATTTTCTAATTCTTATATCCTCTGCTTTGTTTAATATTCTAACTTCTTTAAAATAAGACTCATGGTTATTTTCTATGCTGTTGTAGTAAATTTGAAAACCTGGTGTGGTACATGCATCTCGTAACTTTCGTTTATCACACCACCTTTGAGAACAGATATTTCAGTATTTTCCCGTATTAATTTCCCAAATGAATCTTTGAGTTCATATTGTTAAACCCCAATTTCAACAGGTTTTTGAGAAAATTACTTCAATAATATTCCTCGTTGTAAAATTTTAACATTTTTCTTTTACAAAAGTTGTGCAGAAATATAAAAATACAACATGTTAGTTAAATTTGCGTTCTACTCTTAACCATTTACTCAATGCTGAATTGTTATTGAAAACAAAAAGAATGTTTTTATGGAGTTAGTCATCCTGTTAACTAACAGGTTCCTATGTAGGTTAGCTATAATTAAAAAACTATTCACACGTGAAAATATTTATAATGTTCAATTAAGTCCACTTCATTGTAGATTGATGTGCTCAGTTTAATCAAAAGTCGTTTGAGCTGTTTTTGAGAAAAATCGAATAAATGTAAAACATTGATAGGCCTGTTGATAAACCTCCTCTCTCTATTTTATGCTTGCAAAAAATGGCTGAACAAGCTTTCTGTGCAATATGCATTGAAAGAGACATTGCAAAAGATCCTTGATGTTTGATATCTCTTTTACAAGCAAGCGTCGGTTTGACTGATGGTGTAGGGATCTTCATGATTCAGTTCATTTTCAGGCATTTGATTGATGAATGTCATTTAGACTGCCCAACACATGAAGGAGTATTTTTGGAGACATTAGGGACCGATGTAGACGGATCGAACAATATTGTGTAACGGACAGAGGAACAACCAGTTGGGGGTGTTGACCAGCAACTAGTCCCGCCCCCAGGTGGCCGCTCCCATGAGCTATGATCAATTAGGAGCACTTCCTCAGCGATCTGTCCTTCATCCAGGAGTAATGTCCTCTTCCATCACAGTGCTGTCCCGTCTGTGGGTGACACTGCGAGCCTCGAATGGCGAATCTGCCGCTGACTTAGAAAAAACTAGTTCTTTAACCCCTTGATGATACTTCAGACATTCATCATCAACATGTCATTGTTGGGACCCTTGATGATGAAATGATGTTACTTATCACATGATTGAATAAAAAAAAAAAAAAAATCACAAAATATATCAATTCCTTACTACATGTAAATATTTTTATTTAAATAGTGATTTTTTTTTTTCCTTTTAGGCCTAGAGATAGCGAGCAGGGATGCAGAAGGATATCAAGGGTAAAGGAAGGAGCAGGCAACAGCCTCCTACCTTCGTCACCGCCACCTCAGGGCCAAGTGAAGAGGACGCATCATAGGTCCCGCTCAGATGCTTCTGCCATCAATTCGCAATCCTCTGGTATTTTATATTATCTCCTTAATTATATTTTAATTTTGTAATGTTTTGAATTGTGAAATGATACAGGAAAACTTTATTGTAATACTCTGATTGAGTCCACAGAAAAAGAGGGGTATAATTGAAAAAATTATGACCGAATTATCATAAAAAACTTTAAAAATGAATTTTATAGTAATATAATATTGAATTGATAATTATATATATAGTTGAGTGTATAACTTAAAATATGAAGAAGATAGTCAGGATTGCGGCCAAAAAAGAACAAATAGTTTTTAACTATGTAATGTCCGACATTTCGTCCCACTTTGCAGGGCTGTTCAAAGCGATAGGTTAAATAGACCAATCGGTGTCTGTTTAACATAAGCGTCTTCTGAACGTTGCATGTTCAACTGTTTATTTGTACGAATTTATATATACGAAATTGGTATTACCAAAAACCTTTATATATTTAAAAGCATTGCAATAAACTAAAATGGAATAGGACAATAATTACAATTTAATCCGTACAATAAATCATATTAAAGTATACTTAAATGTTAAATTTTGACTAAATTCTATAGATTATATCAAACTATCAATTTTGCTCATTAAATCTATATACATGCTCAAATGTAGCAATAGTGAAGCCCTACCAGGTCAGCTGGTCATAAACATATTTGTAAATTTATGCAGTAATTTCATAGTTTTGTAAAAAATGCAATTTTGTTGAGAAAATTCTCAAAATGTGCTAATTCGTTCAGTAATTCCGAAAAGTGCCATGTCGTCCAATATAAAAATGATGGTAATTCTTTTCATGATTCAAAGTTAAATATTTACAATGCTATAAAACAAAATAAACTGATACAAATAATAATTCTTTAGAAAAGCAAAAGAAAAGTTAATAACAAAAACAATAAGATTTATTTATTTTAGGTTTAATAAAATAAATAATTGACTTCTAATGGGGAAAAAAAGTTAATTTGAAAAAAGATGAGAAAAAAAAAATAGTAGTGTCAATAATAGAATTTATAACAGGATGTCCTGCAGCAGCCTGGGCTTCAGTCTTCGGGTTGTGGTTGGGTTTCCCAAGTTGTAGGTCACTGCTCCTTTAACTATCGGTAACTGGGAGTGGAATATTATGATTAAACCATTTTTTGATGAAGTCTTCTATTAATTCCATTTGTAGTTCCTGATGCAATTGGCTCTTCCTTACAATCCAAGGGGAATCCAATGTGAATCTTAGGACCTTATTTTGAAACGATTGTATTTTTTTCCTTTTCACAAGGGATACCGCTCTCCAGACTTCACAGCCGTACATCAGTAGTGGCTTGAGTATTGTTTTAAAAATAAGAATGTTTGTTTCTGGTTTTAATTTAGATTTTCTGTTTACGATAGGATATAGCATTCCTAACCTGGAAACAAAAGATGCAATTACACTAAAAACCAGTCTCTAGTTATAATGAATAAAGTTCCATATGAAAACAATCAACTCGGATAGTGGCTGAGTAAAAAAGAGCTTATAGGGTGGGGGAAAATCATTTCTAAACAAGAGTGTTATAACTAATGTTTACTGTATATAATTTTAAGTTATATTTATATAGTTTGTAAAAATAATAATTAAATTTGGACTCATTTCACAGGCAGCAATCGTGTCTGCTTGGGTGATCTGAATTCCGGCCGTGGCTTTGACAATGGCTGTACGTGTTTTGACAGCTGCCAAGGAAAAGTGAATGATTTACGAGGGAAACGTACTGTTTGCTCTTGTGATGTAAGCTTTTATCATTAAATTTTTTTCAATTAATATATATATTTATATATTTTTCAAAATAATAATCTTTTTTTTATTTTTAAATGACAGGCCCCTCGTTTAGAACCAGAGCTTGAGTTTATCAAGAGCCTAATTAATATTGGTAAGTCTCTTGCTACAGTTTCGAGCAAGGAAGCCAGGACGACAAGGCTTATATCTGAGCTGTCTGCTCTCAATCTGAATTTACCGGCGAGAGTCTGGATTCCTTTACATTCCCATGTTCCTCATCACATTGTCAGGATACCTCCGAACGCTGCGGCTGTCCTAAATTCTAAGGATAAGGTAAGTTTAATAAAATGAAATGAAAAATCTACCTTTATTCTTGGACAATTGGTCTCCTTAGAATAAAAAATTGAACAATTTCAATAGCATTTGTCTGGCTCCATTAAGTTATATTCAACTAAATTAAATATAACTGAAATAATAATTATATACGTATTTATGAATAAAAGGTACTTACAAAATAAAACATTCAGAAATAAAATAAGGAACAGGAATTATATTAAAGCATCTTTTCAGATAAAATTGGATAAATTAACTGAAATGAAAAGAATAAACAAATTATTAAATATATAAAATACTGGATGGCGACTCCAATAGGTGAGAGACGAGATGGGACGGCCTTAAAGAGAAGGTCTGATAGTTCAGAGGAAGATATTTCCAAATCGTTCAAAAGTTTGTGGGCCTACGTCTGTACCGGCTCTCTAATGCATTCAGTATTCAAACCTTAATCAAACTAATCACCACAGTGCTATTCATAAACGCAGTGACTGTTTACCATTATTCAAAATTAAAATTAATAAGTGTTCAGACACCACATCATTCACTCAGACAGACTTAGACACACTACTACTCAAATGGCGACCGGACAGCCAGCTGATTTTAATCTGTAGATTTTTGACTTGTTGCTAGGCAAATCCCCAGTGATCATTATTCCTGCATTTGAATATTACAATACAAGTATAAATACATCTCTTTCTTTTAAAATAAAAACAAACTTTTAACAAAAAATAATACAAATAAAAATAAAGTGTAATTAAATTGAATACTATGAATATTTACAAATTAATATAACTTGGCGTGAACAGTATAAGTATTTATTATTTAAAAGTTTACGAAAGATTGATATTCAAGGAGATGGACATATATGTGTTGTTTCAATTATGTTAAGGTGGGTGCATTACAAATAGATATAAGTAAGGAATTCCAAAATGAGTTAGCTGGAACGGTAAAGAGATTTTTTGTTGTTTAAAAATATTTATCCTTCCTTGAGAGAAAAACTGAACAAAATACCAAGAAAATAAAATTGCTTGAACTACCAAATGTATTTTTGGAGGAGAATTATATTTTCGGGAAAAAAACAAAGTTAAAATACTTTTTAGGAATTATTATAAGAAATGCATTTTTTAAAATTGTTCAATTTTCAAACTTCTTTTTCTTTTCTAGTTTACTGACTTTTTCAATTTCACTTTTAATATAATATGTAAATTAATATTTACAAATCTATTTTTGATGATAGCTAAAGAACTAATGATTCAGTAATAATTGTTTCAAATAAACTATTTCCTGAATAATGCTTATATTTAGGTTTCTTGGTAAAATTTCAAATTTGGATTTATTCCCTTTACTATTTCTATGTCTCAAACAATTTTTCTTATCACGTGTATGTCTTTTAAATTTCAGGCTCCCTATATATTATATGTTGAAGTTGTGGAAGTAGATGATATAGCTTCTTGCCCAGTCGTTTCCAAGAGCATGAACACCCTTAGGCAAACAAAATCTGAAGAAAACCTTCTTGCGTCTGGCGGTAACAGCCACCATGATGCAGATGAAGAATCTTCATGGTCGCAAGAAGATGACGACATCTCTCATCAGGTAAATAGTTCTCTAAATTTGAAGAATGTTATTTGGAAATAGCTTTGCATTACAAACAAATAAAAAATCAAGTTGTATAAATGCTTTGATTTGTGGAGAAGGGAATTGCGGGTTTCAGTTTATATTTGTCATAAAATGAGTACTGATATTGATATCGAAATATCGATATTTTGTCTTTGATATTCAATATTTTGTTACAGATAATACCAGAATATCAATATTTCAATTATTCTAAAAAAAATTATTTTTTTCCCAACTTTAAAAAAAATTACATACGTATGTGTATTAAATAAATGAGCAAACAAAAAAATCACAGGCAATTCGCTCTCTAAAAATAATCACACACCTCAGAACTTCATATATGTAAACTATTTTTTACAGCATAAAATAAAGTCAATAAATACCAATAACATTGAGAAATATCCAACCATATTGAATCCAAATATCGAAATAGCAGATATATAAAGATCATGATATTTAAAGTAAATATTACCAATAATATTCACTATTGATATTGAAATAACATCAAAATATATTATTTATCTATATCGATATTGATATTATTAACTGGTGTCTATATCGATATTGATATTATTAACTGGTGTCTATATCGATATTGATATTATTAACTGGTGTCTATATCGATATTTTGCTTCCGATATCCCAACCCTGGTACATAGTAATAGTTGATAGCTCCTTCTTAAAAGTTCTAACATTTCTTCAATCAGAGATAAGAAAAATAAACATCTCTCTTTGGTATGAAATTTTTTGTTTTGATTGTTGTAGTTAGGACCTTTTTAGAGGGAGACCATCAATTTATTTAAATTATTCAAAAATAATTTTTTATAAATATTAAATTTTTATAATTTCAACAGATTTTATAATATCAATATTATTGTATTCTAAAAGTTTATGTTACTGGAAATTTAGTATACTAAATTTATATATATTCATGCCTCGAATTTTCTGAAATTTATATGAACAAAAATATTAACATCTTATTTTTTTTTTTTATATATGTGTAGAGTCAACATTATAGTTGAGGGTATTGTTGAAGTTAAGAATTTATATTTTTTTAAAACTATGGTAAATATTAGATTTGTGTTAAATGTTTTTACTCTTTCCTTTGTATTTACCATAAATATCACTCTTTTCCTTGAAGTTTCTCTTTTTGATCTTATTGTCCTAATAATTTGTAAGTTCTCTCTTATTCTGAAATTTCCTCTTGTATACCAATCCAAAACTTAGTCATGACCATGATGTATTTATGTTTTCCAAGTCCACCTTTTCAAATGAATATTTTCTCAATATTTGGAAGATTTATCATGATTTTGTTTGTGTTTTGTAATCTTTCTTGAAATAAGACGTCTTTCCATCACTCTGTTATTTATTTTTTCTAGTATTCATTTTTCCTAATTGTACCTCATAGTCAAAAATACTGTATTCATCTGAAGTTTCCTCTTATTATCTGAGCTCTCAGAGGACTGACTTATGAATATCTTTAAATCTAAATTATTAATGTATGTATTTATATATATCGCTGCTTTGTTCAATAATGGCACATTCAACAACGTTTTTTTTTTTTTTTTGAATTGGACGTATTCCAAAGACAGTACTGTAAATTGGGGTTACATTCTACAGGCTATCCTGTAACTAGTAGGATTATCACAAAGTAACTCCAGACTCTACGGTATAATTTACAGAAGAAGTTAAAGACATAATAAAATAAAATTTGTCAGATGTGCCACTATTCAAGCAAAACAGTATAATAATATAGAAGGAACTTTCTTTTCATTAATCAAGTTAGCACTTTAAATTCATTAAAATTATTTGGATGAGAATAACTAGTTGAACCTGGTTAAGGACTATTTCAACAATTTCTAAAATATAGGACCTGATACCTGGGTGCTTTTTCAGAAGTTTGTGGGTTTGATTCCCACCTGGGTCAGTCAATATTTATTTTGCTGCGGCCCCGAAAGATGAATCGACATTCCCACTTTACTTATAGTTCCTCAGTGGAGAACTTAAGCTATAAAAAAAAAAAAAAAATCTAAAATATTACCACAAATGTTAAAATGGCAAGTATTGTTTTGTTTGATGTCAGTTGATTATTTTTTCTGTTCCAGAATTTTATTGAAACCTTCCCTTCATTGTCTTGCTAGTTTAGTGTTATTTCATGATATGGTTAATTTATTATACCCTTCTCCATAGATTAGGCGTGTCCTATTTTTATCCTTGAATCCTTGTGTTGAGGAACTGTATAAGTCACTTTTCGGAGGGATGATTAAAATTATAGAGTTTTAAATTCTGTCAAGATTTCTCTTCTCAGAGAGCTTAGCTATTGTGCTCTGAGGTCTGGATTTTGAAGCTCAGGCGGGAGTTCTGTTTCTTCTTTGAGAAATATTTCTTTTGCCATATCTTATACATATAGGTCATGTAACTGCTTGGATCTATCTATTGAATTGCTTCCTGTTATCGATGAACAACCAAAAATTACTCGACCACTTTTGCTCCAGAGGATACTCTTTCTATTGAAATACGTGGAGAAAAACGATCATCACTTGCTTTAAATGTGCTTCTAGTTTCTGCTTTGCAATATCACCTTAAATGCTTCAGAAATATCACAACACGTTCACCAGTAAAGCTATTCGCACTCAGAATGTTGCTGTACCTTTAGAATTTTATTTTTGTTTTAATTCTAAAAAAAAAAATACCTTCACAACCTCAACTGTTTTCAGGTAGTGCAGTTAAAAAGTGCTGTCAGTCCGAGGCACAAAGTGTTCTTTTATTGTAATTTTTTGAAGGTATGATATCGTTCCCTTTAACCGTCCTTACCCCTAACGTAAGTTTGTATTTATAATCTCTTTATAATCCTTTTAATAATTTCCATTAATATTATTCTTATTTTATTATTAAAGTTAGCACATCAGAATTATAGAAGTTTATGATACATCTGAATTACTCTTATTATATTGAAATCAATATAATTGAATCGAGTTCACCATCCCGAAATTTTTTCAGAAATAAAATTAGAATTGTTAGTCAATTTTTTTTAAAATAATCTATATTTAAAACAAGCAATGTAACAAAATTAGCAGATGTATGGAATAAGTATAAATAACAAAACTAGTTGCGCCTTATCTTTAAAAACAAAGATTAAAAAAAAATTTAACGTGATGAAAAACATCAGTAGAACAGTTTACCATGAGTATATTTGTATAGATAAAAATTAAGAAGACTGTTTTTTTCTTTTATAATCTGCTCTAACTGTAGAATAACATTCTGAGGAATCTAGAGTGTTTGGAGGTCTGAAATGAGCGATACTTTTTTGATTAATCAATTATATTTTCATGAACTTTGAGATTAATGTTAGCCTATCTATTCCTGAAATGAATATCGTCAAATAGGAAAAATTATATTGGAAGAAGATAGTTGGCCGTATGAAATAGATTGTAGGAAGATACTCCGAGTGGCGGTCAACAAAGGTACCAAAATATTAGGAGAACTGTATAATGGTAACCAATGTTTCGACACACTTTGCAGGGCTCATTTTATTGTTTTCTTTCGGTGTCTGGCATTCACCTAAACATTCATAAATCAAATATTTTGTATTGTAAACATATGATATATGCAGTATGCCTTTTCATGGCATGGAACATGTATAAAGGAAATAAACTATATCTTTATGGGGTTACCATTAAGAGAAAAAAAATATATATTGTAATATGCTCTTTTTGAGTAAATAGTATATTTTGATGTATAAAAAAAAAAAAAAATCAATAAAAGACATTTATCTAAATCCAACGTTACTGCAACCAATTAAAACCCTAATCACTGCTGTTCCCCTTCATACCGATATAAATTGGATTTCATAACTATAATGAAAAAAATTGTGTTTTCAAATAGAGAATAATTTTTTACTTAATTTATTTTCCACATCTAGTTCTATTTTGTTTATGAAGGTTTGGTTTGAGCCATTTTGGGTAGTTTATACATGTCAACACCCCTCCTAAGTTCCGTGTGAACTTTTTTGTGTTGAAGTCATTGCAATTTTTGTGAATTACAAAAAAAAAATCGAAGGAACTTTAACTTTAAACTGAGAAATATTTTAAAAATTATTAGGCCTAATATTATATTTCACTATAAATGTAATATTATATATTTTACCTATATAATATTATATTTCATCTTATATTATTATCAATTTTCTACTGTCTAATTCCATGGTTATTAATTAAGTAGTATATATATTTTCAGTTTATCGTTATGTATGTTTCCAAATTTGTTAGTCTATCATTTATTTTATTTTTCTGTTTCCCTGATTGATGATTGTTATTTCTTTTTTGTTTTATAGCCTTGATGAAGGTCTAAAAATCAGGTTGAAACTTTGGCACAAATAAATAATTTTTTGTCTAGAGAATATATTGGTTTAATAAACAAAAAATTACATAAACTAATTTTGAGACTTCACTCAGTGTTACTAATTATAAAAATGTATGTCATTTGCACAGGAATATATTATATAAGTCCTTATTAAATGGCCCTTGATGTCAGAAAATTTTATAAGTTTCAGTCATATTATTTCTATTTCGTACCTCTATTGATGACCACCCGGACTGTCTTCCTAAAAAGGAAAAATTATATAAGCCTAAATTCTTTATGTAAGGCTCTGTGAAATTCCAACATTCTTCGGATTTAGTATAGGGTCTCCTTAACATCCATGCCTGTTCTTTTAATGTTTTGTGCATGTTATACAGTGAATTTAGAATTTAGATTTTCGTTGATGTTCATGATGCATTTTCAAAATTCCTAAATAATTATGTGTATAAATCTGAGTCTGTTATTTACTTATTTTTTGACAAAATATTAATATAGTGATATAAATACATTGAATATACTTAGTTGCTGTTTTGTTATTTGAATTGTCCAGTCGAAAAACTCATTAAGGACCATTAAGATTTATTTACACCAAGTGAAAAAAAATTTTTTAGAGTTTATTTCCTAGCTGTTTGCTTGAAATTCGGCATTTTAATACAATAGTTCATTATGAATCCAATCTTTTTGATATTTTTTTCTAAATTTAGTATAGATTTTTCATATTCTCCTTTTTTTTTTTTTTTTATTACAGAGTTTTTCTGCTTCATGAAAAATTTATTAAATTTTTGCAATAATATAAGTTCATTAAAGTCCTTAAGGGTAAAAAAAAAAATGTTTAAATAAATACTTAACAAATAGTGATAGGAGGCTGGTGATCATGTAAAGAACAGATGAGGAAATAGATTGGATTTTACCAGTTTTGCTGTGGAGTATGAGGTGCTGAGAATACGATGGGTTTTGATGCAGGTTCGAATCAAATGGATTTGACAAATTAAGCAGCTGTCTGCCAGATGGATTTAAGAATTTTGTAGCATTAAAGGAATTTTTTGGTTTAGAATTTTCTTTTCTATTATTATCTACAAGTATGTACAGATGTTAATTCAAGAGAAAAAATTAAACTAAATTTTCTATTTTCGATTTAATGAGTTTTGCGATTGGATGACTCTGTGGGATGTTCTTATCTGATATTGGGTGTTTATTTTTAATTTTACTGATTTGTTTAATTTTTAATTCTAGTATCTTGAGCTCAAGAAGCCAATCGAAAGGGACACTCTTTCACAACTGTCTCAGGAGTCGAGTGACTCCCGGGAGCCTCCTCTCTTCGCTCCTGGTGACATCAGGAGGCGACTCAGTGAATCTTTGCACGACCCTAAGCCGTTCACGCATGACCCAAAGGATCCCTCCGCTGCTGCCCTCAAGGTAACTATATTTGCATATTATTGTGGGTGTTAATAAATATACAATGTGTCTAATATCGGTTATAAGTAGGAACTGGATTTTCATGCAATTGCATCTTTCGTCCCAAGTTTCAAATTCAGTCGAATCTAGACAAATTAAAATCATGAAAAGGACATTCTGTGTATACTAGTTTTATATTGCGCATTTTGAGGTTTTCCTACAGGAAATTGAATTTTTTGTGGTTATAACTAAGAAATCATCATTTCATAATAAAAATAAATAAAGGAAATAAGGAGATTAAAAAAAATGAACATATAGAAATACTGATTGACTGTTTGTGATAATAAAAGGAAGATGGTTCTGGTGCAGTTAAAAAAAAAAAAATTCAAATAGTGATAAAACTATTTAATATGAGCCAAAAAAAAATTAAAGGATAAAAATTGTATATTTCTTTTTCATCTTTTGTTATTTCTGTTTTCATTAACTATCCAAAACTTTTTGTTATTCTTATTTAATTTTACATTTCAATGTATATCCTTTTATTTTTTCATTTCCTTTGTTCATTTATTTTTACCTCATTCAAGTTTTTGTATCTTTTTTAGCCCCGATGAAGCCCTGCAACATAGGGTAAAATGTCGGCTCATATTAAATAGTTTTATGACTACGTTTTTTTTTTTCTTTGACCACACCAGGTCCATCTTCCTTAGTTAACTTTTTTAATTATTGAGTATTGTTTCTTATATTCTTTCTTTGGTTTTGAGGATTCTTCTTTCTAAAGGACATCAACACACACTACTAATATGTCAACACACACAACTAATTTCTTTGTATTTAATTGACTTATTTATTCTTATTGTTTTACATTTATTTTGCATGCGGTGTTACATTGACAAAGAATCAAGTGAAGATCATTCATGAAAATGAAGTGGTAATGATAGGTAATAAAAATGAAAATGGCATGTATATTGTTGACATGAAGAACTACTCGGAAGTGTTGGTTTCAACAACTGTAGACATACCTCATGATCATACTGAATAGCACAGAAAGCTTGGCGATATAAGCTTCAGAAATCTCAAAAGGTGCCTGTTTTATGTGATGGTGTTCCTAAAAATCTCAAGACGTGTGCTGATGATACAAAGTGTGTAATCTGTACACAAGCAAAGCATGTAAGAAACCCATTAAATAAAGAAAGAAGAAGAGCAACGAGGCCTTTGGAGATCCGACACTCAGATGTTTTGTGGGAAAATTTCTCCACCAACACATGATAAGAAAAATTATTTTCTCACAATAATTGATGACTATACGCACTTTGTAACAGTCTATCTAATTGAAAACCAGATTTGAAAAGACTCCAGATTTTTAGTTCTGAAGTTTTCACAAAAAGACTTGGAAGAAACTAGAAGAAAGAAGTAAACAAAGCTGGGACTGGTGGGATACACAGCAAATGGGTATCTGATATGAGATCCAGAGGAGAAGAAAACATATGCATCAAGAGATATTGAATGTATGGGAGTGAATCAATGTGATGATAAAAAACCTAAGAAGACAATAACCATAGAAGATATAGAGGAAGAAGAAAATAATGAAGAACCTGAAAATGAAGAAGAAATCTCAGACCATGAAGATCTTGTGAATGACAGAGAACAGAACTCAGAAAATAATATCAATGAAAGACCAAGAAGAGAAAGAATACCAATGAAACTGCGTCAAGACTATGTATTAGGCTGGAATGATGTAGAAGAAATAGGAGGAAGCAATACAAGAAGAGAAGAAATGTCTAGAAAAGAACAAGACATGGGAACTGGTTGATGAAAGGCTTGCAAAGGGCAAACAAATTGTAACAAGCAGGTGGATTTTTAAAGTTAAAGATTTAGAGCTTGACTAGTGGCGAGAGGATGACAACAAGATAAACATTGTTTTGAAATTGAAGAAACATACAGCTCTGTTATGCAATATTCAACTCTGAGAATACTTCTAGCCCTTGCAGCTAATCAAGATCTAAAAATAGTAACATTTGACATAAAGTCTGTTTTTCTTCTTAGTGACTTGGAAGAGGAATTATTCATGAAGCTACCTGAAGGATACAATTATCCTGGAAAAATATGTATACTAAAGAAAGCCCTGTATGGACTCAGACAGGCCCCTCAGCAATGGTACAAAAAACTAACAGGTTATGGGCCCAGGAATTGTTGATTACTGTTGAAGAGCTATGTTAACAAAAAATCATATATTAATATTACATATTTTAAATTAACTGTTGTATGCTCCCTATTCCATCAGTCTGCTGGTGTTCCTCAGGGTAGTATCCATGGTCCTATCCTTTATACAGCTGACATCCCAACCCATCCTAACACTATCCTCACCACGTATGCTGATGACACATGTCTATTGTCAGTGAACAATGATCCTT
>NW_027106400.1:268436-303618 GCF_000696795.3 Halyomorpha halys | reverse complement strand
GTCTATCGATTTGCTATTTAGCCGTGTCCTTAGTTTATTCACTAAATTCCCTTAAATAGAAAATACCCTCTCACTTGCAACCCAACTAGGCTTAATCGTTTTTAAAGCCTGATATAATAATTCGATATTTTATAGAAAACCGATATTTTCTACTAAAAAACCGGTTTTCGAATTTCATAATTTTCTCCAAAAAACCGGGTTTTAAAAACCGACAAACCCTAATCTGAACTATCACTTAAAAAAAATTGAATATTTGATTTTATGTATGTAATAAATGTATGCATACATTAAACATAACCATATTATCAATACACTACATGCTGAGGCTTAAATAATCTAGTTAAAAATGCAAACTCTTTTTATTTAAAATACAATCCAACTTATTTACTAAAATTTGGAAGTGTATTTATTTTTCAATTTCTTTATAGTTGGCTATAAATAACCTTTGCAAATTCGTATTGTTTTTATGAAGTGACTTTTTTTTTCCTCTTTGGTAATCTGAATTTTTCACCCTTGGTTTTAATTAGTATAGATTAGCGAGAGTTCAGTGTATTTAAGTTTGATTTCCCAAAAGACAATTAAAAATCAGATGATGATTAATTAGGACTTTTTCTTGTGATTAAGTTGAAGAATTGGCTCCTGAAGTTTCTTGGTTTTTATCTTGTATCATTTGTTTTGCTAAATTGTAAAAATTTGTATATTTATTTACTTATTTTTTTTTTAATTGACCGTAGGTTGTCAGTTACCATGCTTCAAGAGTGGCTCTACAGCCGTGACCGCTCTCAAGAGTAGACTGCACATGAACCTGACCGACGAGCAGATGCAGCTGTTAGTCGACAGCCTCGTTGAGTCCAGCATACATTCCATTAGCACAAAGTTGTACGATGGTTTTCAGTATTTCACCAATGGAATACTGTAGTAAGTTATTGCTATTTCTTTTTCTATTGGTTTAATCGTCTTAATAAATTACGATAACAGTACAGTTGTTATCATATTTCTAATGTCTTGTGATTCTACACTATTCTTTTGATGTCTCGATATTGCCATCATGAAAAAATACATGTGGGTCATTATTAAAATTGAATGCTGTTTAATTTATAATCGGAAGACTATTACTTGACAGTATATAATTTATTGTAGGAAAATGGTCAGTGACAGTAAAAAAAAAAAAAAAAAAAAATATTAAGAAAGAAAAACTATTTATTACATTTTATATATTTATACGATATAAATCCAGTGTCTATAATAAACAGCTTTTCTATTATTTTTTTTTTTATTCTTTCTTGGCTGCCTTTTCATTTCTTTTGCCTGTCTTTCCTCAATTTATAATTTAAATTTTATTATTTGTGATTCTCAGCTATCATTTGAGGGATCTTTGACAACCCTGATGAAGACTTGGGCCCTGTTTCATAATAAAGTACAAACTAATTCTATTAGTCTTGTAGATTTATCTTAATTAAATTACACCGACTTGTACAATGGTAACTTGTACTTATGTATTTTTTAATTCCTGTAATATCACTAATAGTCATCCCTATCATGAAAAAAATAAGTATTAGTATTATTACCATAATAGTTTCTACACTTGTACTATGAACTAATACTATTAGCTTTCATTATGAAACAGGGCCCTGGTCGAAACATTGGCAGAAAATAAATAGTTTATGACTATTTTCTCTTCCTTGTTGACCACACCCCTAACTATCTCCTAAAAATTAACTTACAATCAATCATATATATATTATAATTATGTACATTAATAAATATGAATATAATTATAAAAATATGACTTTTATTATGTATAAATATAATCAATGGGATTAACCCAGTTACTATGATAAATAGCTTGTCTGTATTTTTTTGCTCCTATTTAAGCTGCCTCCCGGACCATCTTTCCACAATTTATTAATTTAAATTTAATTATTTGATCATTCTTAACTATCAGTTGAGGGCTTTTTGTTTACACCTCCATCCAGCAGTCCTTATGAAGATCTACATTGTGGGTCAAAACGTCAGCTGAAAATAAATAGTTGATAAATATTTTTTCTTCTTTCTTGACCGCAGCCCTAATCATCTTCAAATTAACTATATATGTGTATGTACAGGCACACAATAAATTATTTAATTATAAATTTATTTTTAAATCCAGTCCATCGACTCAAGGACTGTGCTACCACTTACCCTCTAACAGTCCACCTTGTAGACTTATGTAAAAATTCATTGATGTTGAATACAATTTAATAATTTGTTTTATGTTATTTTTTATTTAATAAAAAAAAATTTAGTTAGATGATATATTGTTAAAAAAAAAATAACATTAATACTAAAATTTTTATAAATTGATTGGAGAAGATGGTCTGGGGGTGCAGTCAGCAAAGAAACGTCGGCATATATAAATAATTTTGTTTATTTATGTTGTTTCTTTGCTGACCGCACCCCCCGACCATCTTCAATCCAATCAGTAATCTATGGTCAACTATCTACACCTCATTAAAATTTTTATATATTGAAGAATAAAGTAAAATAAAAATAACACCACAAATACTTGCTATAACTAATATATACCTTATTGTTAATTCTGAGCTTTTTATTTACTTCATAATTTTTGGTGTATGTGGTCATAACCTACAGATTAACTACCTATCTTAGCTCAGAATGGGAAGGTCACTGAACTTAACTTTTGAGGTAACTGAATTTCGCTCTTTATCAAAAATGAAAATAACTTAAAAACCTTAACATTTGATAAGTGTCCAATAGCTAAATGCATTGAGTTTTCTCAAAAATTGATGTGGTCCTAAACTTTTAACTGGCTAAGATAAAAAAAAAATTTTGTTATGTTTCGCAATTCGGAATATCTGTCTGTAAATATTAAGTCCAAACTCATAATGAGAAATATTTTAAATGATTTATTGAAAAATTGATTTAATTTTCTAGGTGTAGTTGGCAAACGATCCCTCCAAAGACATGAGTATTTTCGGCTCATGACTCAAGTGCCTTCGAACGCTCAATAGCGCCCTACAAGAGAAGCCTTCTCAGTCGTCGTAACTATACAAAGTGCTCTCAAAGTGTAATATAACCACCACTGTTATCCATATATATACATATATATTTTTCATTTTTTTTTTCTTTTGTTATTTTGCTTGTAACTATTATCGAGATAACAATTATTTTGTATTATAAAAAATACGTTCTGCAATATTTTAGTTTATATAATTTGCGCATATTTACAGGAATTTATTTTTTATCCATTACTGAAAGAAATTATGTTATATTATCCATTGTATGTTTATATATATATATTTTTTAAAAGATATTATAAATTATATATATATTTATTCTAGCGAGTCTCTCTCTCCTTAAGCTTTATATGTTAAAGGTATTTTGAGGATTTAACAGATGAGGTCAGCTTTAAAAAACTGTTCGAAAAGTATTTTAAAAAAGAAGTAATTGTCATTTATTTAGAATAATACTTGTTTTTATTATTCAAGTTGGTATTTTCGATTCCAAATAATTATTTGCCATAATTTTTATTAGTGTTATTTTTTATTCAGCATTTTAATTTTTTTAACACTTTCATTGGACGCTACCAACAGATATTGGTTTTCGAAAGGTTTAACTAAGAGAACACATTTCACTGGAATTCAATTTGCACATACTTGTGTATGTTTTATTTTTATTAATTAAAAATTGTAAATGAATGTTTGATGCTAAGCATTATTAAGCATAGAAAAAATTCTAAAACAATTTTTTTTTTTTGTTAGACAGTGCAATCTTAGTAATCTGAAATAATTTCTGTAGGAGTGTGAAAGGCAGAACTCCATACTATGATCGATTCAGTCTCTATACATATGAGTTCGTTTACTGAATACATATGTGTATACTTAAAAACAGAATTTGTTTGAAAATCAGTAATTTTTTTTTTAACTCAGTTATTCTTTCTTGAGGAACTTCATCATAGGGGAAGGATTGTGGTTGTACAGCATATAGATCAGCTATGAAATCTATTAATTTAAATCATCAACATGATTTATTGTCAAGGATTCTTTCACTAAACTTTCTCCTTCTTCATTTATCAATACAATTTTTTCCTCACATTGAAATAAAAATGAAGAATGGCGAAATATTTGAGTAGGCGTTCCATTCTATTTTTATAAAACAAGGTGCTGGATTCTCATACAATCACAGTATGAGTGTGTGCAAATGGTTGTGTATTTACTAAGGAAATTTTACTAGGCAAATGGGTGTTTTTTTTTTATTTTGGATTATTGGAGTGTTCAGATTACTGGGATTGCATTGTGATTTGATTCTTGAAAATTTTATTCGAAAACATAGAATATTTTTCATTTTAAATTTTAATGCTCTCAAATACCTAAAAAACTATATATAAAAATAAAATGCTATGTATGTGCTACGGTAAGAAAAACAACAAAAAAATATATATAGTAATAATAAAATTATAAAAGAAGGATTCAAATGTATTCATAAAAAATAAACATTATTTTTTTTAACTTGAAAATTAGTTTAATTTTGATTTTAAATTAAAAATATTGAATAAATTGGTAAATAATCATTATCTCTTTGTTATAATCATCCAATAAATGGAATATTTCCATAAATTTGAAGATTTAATTTATTTTTATTATTTAGAATTATAAAAAATAACAAAGTATATTTTAAAAGTATCTTTTTATTTTTATGCAATTCGTTAAAAAAATAGAAACTTCGAAATTTTGTTTTCAAATAAGTTTTAATTGAACTAAAATAATTTAATTAAACAAACTGAAATAAAAATTTAAAGAGTGATTTTTTTATCAGAAATAAATGTTGACAATGAAATTGCAGATTTTTGTCCTGTGAAAAATTTCTCTTATTAGAAAATCAGAGATAAAGATTGTTTCTAAAATATTTCTTTTTTTCTGATAATTATTAAAATTTTATAATAAAGATGATAAAATGTATTTTATAAAAAACACTTTAACTTGTAAAAGTTAGAAATAGAAATAAAATCTCCGTTTCTCTTTTTCTAATTTTAGATATTTTATAAATTTATAAAATATATTTATTTTTTAGCATCTTGCTGAGGAACAACGTAATAAGTGTTTTCTTAAAAAATAACCTTTTAATTCATTATTAAGTGCCCTAAAAGTCACAAGATTATTAAGATACTTTTATATTTATTATACACGTTTAATATTTGAGGCGTTTGGTTGTAGATTGTAGTAACTGACAGTATGAAAACTTTTACACCATTAAAATGTTTATTAATTGCAAATTTTTCCCTTCAAATAGGAGTGACTTGTCATAACTTAATAGCAACATTATTCTCTTAAGAAAACAAAGTTCCTAAAGATTCTTTCGACAATTTATGAAATCAAACTTAAAACCAAAAACTTTAATTCATAAAAAATTTCATCAAATTCTGTTTATTGTATGTTTTAAATTGCCATTGTGTTTTTGTTGACAACAGTACCAACACTCAGTCATTTATACTGTTGTCATTTGAGGATAGTGTTCAACATTAATTTGAAAATAATCACTAAAGGTGGGATGTCTAATAATAGAAATATTTGCCTCATGAAAATAACTCTTATTTATTGATGAATGATTGTTTGAATCTTATTAGAGGTTAGTGAGTTAAGGCTTAATCATAACCATCACTTGTCTGCAGCGATTCTATTCCGACCTGGGTGGGTTGACTATTATTTTGTAGCAGCCCTACGGAATTTAAACTCAAACCTTCCCACTCTGGTTAGAATAGATTGGCTTCCTATAGGATAAACTCCCTCTCTTGTATGTCAGAAATTGCTCAATAGGGAGAGGGTAAATATATATAATTTCACGGCCAACTTATATTGGTTACATTTTAATCATTATTCATAAATTTTAGCTGATTTGAAAAAGTTTATCTTTAAAATAATTGTTATTTTTTTTTTATTAAAATTAAAATATAATTGTTATAATTTTATACTGAAGTGAAGATGTTGCCCTTTATATGTTTTTTTAAAGAAATTCTGTATGAAAGCATATTAATTTCGAAGTTATGCAAAATGAATTGTTTCAAAACTTGTTTTAATATTACCATTATTTGAGAAATTCCTAGCATCACTGACTATTTTCAAATTGATGTTGAACACTTATTAAAAGAACCATTTAAAGCGCATGGACTAGGTTCTATTCTGGTTCCATATTTTTCAAGTTTTTTAAGTTTCTAGTTACAGTTTTGTGTTTTTGTTGCGATTCAATACAACAATACAATACTTTTCAAATATTATAACATAAATAATAAATTGCTGAGTTTCAATAGCAATAAATAAATGAAAATTCATTTGTTTTAAACTATTTAGTTCTTCAAAATGACAATCAACTTTCGAATCATTCAACACAAATAAATGAATTTAAAGTAAACTAAAATTAAAGATTGTTTCTGTTTGACAAGATAGGTTATGTAGGAGAGGAATAATCTCCCTCTTTGATTGTTAACTTGGCAAGCTATATTGATGTGTGGACTCTAAGAAGTTTTAAATTTTAAACTCTAGTAACAAGTATTTCTTGTTTTTTATGCTTCGTCTATCCCTAAAATGACAAATGTTCAATAAATAATAATAAATAAATTTGTGTCATTAACACTGTGTAATAATAATTATTCGTTAAAGTTAATAAAATTAATCAAAGTGCCAAATTGATGATATGTGTGGTTGTTGTGAAAGAGTCTTCTAAAATCATAAACAAAATTTCTAATTTGAGTGCTCTTGTGACTTTTGGTGCATTTTTTAATTTAATTTTTTTTTTTAATATTCCTTATTAAATTGGACCTCTATTTTTTTTTAATAATATACAAAATTATAAATTTTGATTCACAATTTTTTTTTTAATAATAGTATAAAAAATATATTTTTTTTTTAACTCAACACATTAACTTCCAATTCAAAGATAGCTCATATTTTTTATAATTCTCTAGGATGCTAAGCTAGACATGGATACATAGATGTGTGTTTAAGAAAAAAACAAGTTGAATTATTAAAATAGTTTCTAATTTTTTTTTTTTTTTTTTAAATCTTGTTTCTACATCCAAAAATTTCATTCAATTTACAGAAAGTGTTTTTGGAATAAAAACTTAAGATACCTCGACAAATGTCAAATTTTTTGTATGTTTGAAGTTTTAATAAAAATTATTATCATCGGATGAAAAGATTGTTGACCATGGATAATATTTGTGAGGAGAAAATGGTTGAGAGTCAATGAAGATCAGAAATAAGTAAAAATTTATTTATTAGTTTCGGCCAGAATTTCTAACCTTCATTTGGGCTAAGAACAAAAAAAAAAAAACAAGATAACAACCATACATAAATAGTGTTGACAGACATGAATAGTTTAAATATTATAAGAGAATAAATGCTGTATGAAAAGATTTGTAGTAAAATTAAGTAAGAGAAAAGAACAAATAATAAAATAAAATATATATGAAATTATTATTTGTTCTTTCCTCTTACTTAATTTTACTATTAATCTTCTCATACAGCCTTTTTCTTCTTATAATACTTAAACTATTTATGTCTGTCAAAACTCTTTATGGATCTATAATGTTAGTTATTTTCTAATTATCTTATATATCCTTTTATTCTTTGGTAGTTATCTTATTTTTTGTTCTTTGCCCTAATGAAGGCTAGAAATTCTGGCTGAGACGTTGGCACTAATAAATAAGTGTTTACTTATTTGCGTTTTTGCAACCATCTTGTCCTCCTATAAACACCTTCTTATATTATCATTTGAATTCATTTTCCATTTTGTTATTCGTAAGTCTTTTATTTGAAAAAACAAAACACATTAGTTGTTGTTTTAGATAAGATTTGTGATAAAAAGATAGGAAGTATTTCCAATGAAGGTGTTAAAATATTCTGTTGCCCGAGTCCTACTTCGTTAGGATTTGTAATTGTTTTATCCTGCTTAATATATCAATATTAAGAAAAAAGACTATCGTTTATATTCTTCCATTGTTATTTATGTGAATCTTAACTTAGGTGTGTTAGCTTTTGTAATGGCAGGGTATGGTCGTTTTTAATCGGATGGAATGTTATTCTTATATTGTAATTATCATTTGAGCAACTTCTTTTTTTAAATTTATTATAATTTTTTTTTTTTTTGCTTTGTATTTCCAGAAGTGTTTTGGTATTTAAAGAATCTCTTTTTACGTAGCAGAAGAAGTTGAAGAGCTATTGAATACAAATTTGTTTGTTCTGCAAATTTTGATCCATATATATGGGATTGTTTACGCGTTAGTAGGGTTTGAGTTCACTAGCTGTTGTGGATCTTTTTTTACTTACTGCCCACTTACTAAAAGATATATTATAACTTTTTTACATATGTATAATAACGTAGAATGAGATGGTAAATCAGAAAACAAGTTGGGAGGACACATTTTTTTTTTTATTCCAGAATTACTGGGTTCTCTAACATTGTAATAAGTTGAGTTAATTTTACTCTTAATGCATTTGGGTTTCTATAGTGAAATTTTTGGTGTGAGGGTCAAAATAAAATAAAAAAATATAAACTACTTTGCAATTAAATAGATATATGTATATGAAAAAATAATAATTAAAATGATATATATAGTTTATCAAACAATATATTACTTCCATAGCATTTTTTGAAAACATTTATTATGAGTAGGGCTTGGATCTTTATTTATTTAAATAAAAAAATAGCAAATATTTAATTATAATGTTTATCAAAAAAAGGTAAAATATTTACTAACTTTTGTTATTAACAAAACAATAAATGATACAATTTATCAAATAATGTATTAAATTACATAATACTATATTAATTTACAATTTATATTAAGGGTATTCTTAATGTGTTAAATTAAAAGTTAAAGTAAAAATTTTTAACATACTTAATGTTAAAAGTATAGGATTGAGAGCAGCCTAATTTAAGTACATTTTATATGTTAAATTTAGAGGAGCTCCTATCGGATTTTCAGGGAAACTTGTTTTATAACCTTATAATCATTACGAGTAATATAATCTCAAACAGCTTAGTCTTAGCTTCCACCACACTTGTTTCTTGTTTCCTCTCCTAGTTTTTTTTCCATTACTTCATTATTACATATTTATTCATGACTTTTTTCCAAAACAAAAATCATATAAACCAAATATGAACTACGAGCAGCTAACTTATCAAAACGACAACAGATAAAATGGTGAGCAGCTCAGCTGGTCTGTTGCCTGACGTCATTTTACATTTAGCCAATTTATTGAGACTGTCAACTATGTTAAATGTTATATCGCTAACGTGCTAAAAGAAGGAAATATTTCTCCATTTAAAACACTAACATATTGAACTAAAAATTATGAATGCCCCTAGTAAACAGCAGTTGAACTGTTAAGGGTGAAATTAGTATAATTCTGCTTTCATCAAAATTAATCATAAAAAAAATTATTATTTAATAAATTACTGAATATATTAGCTTCAAATGTTTTTAAATAGCTTGAGATGTTTGTGATTGACTTGTTTTTTACAGGTAAAGCTGTTATTACTAACTATATAATATGAATATTTAAAAATTTCAGATTTTACTTACGACCACTTTTGCAGTCTAGCTCATTTGATCAAACTGAAAATAAATTTTTTTTTTTTTTAATGACGATCAATAGTAGTAAAACTTTAATAATGAGGTGTTTATAGATTAGAGTTTATACATTTGATATAGGATGTACAGGGTTGCAGTCAGTAACGATACATAAATACATAAAATTTATTTATGTTGATGTTTCGACCTGAATTCCAGACCTTCATCTGGGCTTCAAAAAAAAAAATGAGAAAACAACCTTAATTCAGAGAAAAATAAAAATAACATAATAACAAACTTGGAAACATATCAATAAATCAAGTAGATTTTAATTTTTTATATATTTTTTTATCATTTGTTTTGTATTATTCTCACCTCTACAATATTGTATTTTATATTTTATTAGTATCATTTACTATCTACTAAATTTATTTTTATATGTTTCCAAATTTATTTGTTATTATTTTTTTTTTTTCTGAATTAAGGATGTTATCTGGATTTTGTTTTTCAGCCCTAATTAAGTCCAGAAATCCAGACCGAAACGTCAGCACAAATAAATTGGTGTTATTTATTTGTCTATCATTACTGATCATATCCTCGATCACCTACTCATGTAAAACTTTTTTCACTTCATCAAAACAAACCTTATGAGAAGCTTCTTTCACATCATATCAAGTTATTGTACTATTTTTTAACTTATAAATTTCTGAAAGTGTTAAAGCGGTTATTAGTTTAAAATCTTCCATTTCTTCATTACTCGGGATCAAAAAGCAATAGTTGTAGTCTATGATAATTGTAAAATTTAGTAGCCTGGATTTTTATTTTAGAATCTTTTCAAATTTTTGGTTGTTTTCTTCTCCGATTTGACCTGAATATGATTTAAATTCAAGTGGAATGATAGTATTTGCTTCCAATCAGTTATGAGAGGACTTTTTTAATATAAATTTACAATTTTTTTTTTCCAGCTTCTACTTTGTTTAGTATTTATTAGAAAGAGAATCAGAAAATACCGAATTATATTTTTTTATCAAAAAAGAAAAGAAATTAGTTATTTTGTCTAATAAAACAAAAGATTTATTTGTCCTAATAAATTACAAGATATCTATTTAAACACAAAAATATTTAATTAAATAAAGATCCAACTTTGACTCATTATTTACTGTTGATCTTTCCTTAACTGGCATTGGAGACGATGCCATATTAGAGAAAATACTAACTAAGTAATTAAATAAAACATAATTAGTGAAAGTGTCCGTATTAGTCTTACTTTGTTACCTTAACATACTAATATCATACCATATCATGGCTATTGCTATTGTGACAGTAAATGTCATCATAGCAACTATTGTATAGTTCAACCATTGCAGTTGCTGTGACAGTTCCTGCTATGGCTGCAAAGCATCACAGATTAAACATGGCAGTAATTTCACTGCAGCTATGTATACTATTCACTATCATGCTGGACCTAGTATTACAATACTGGCATGACAGCAATTATCTACAGATTAAACCATAGGACTAAAAAATTTTTAATTAAAAAAAAATTAATATTAAATTGAAATATATTCCAAAGAACTATTTTTATTTGAAGCTGTTAATTTTTTTTTATCAAGCAATCTTTTTAAATAATAATTATTTCATAACAGTTATCTGTTTATTTCTTTAATATTTAATACAAATTATCTGTGTTGGACCCTCCTGGTACAGGTTACATTTAATAGGGACAGGATTGTGGATTCCTGTGCTATTGCATTTCATTATTGTTAAAATGAAAAAAATATACTTAAATAATTTTCTGAATTTGCTAGTGCACTTTGAATGAAAAGGAGTGTATTGGTTAATAGAATGCCAGTTAAGAATGAATTAACAGTATTGAGTCGATACTGTAATATAAAAAATATATTCTCTCCTTGCTTGCTTGAGCTTTAAATAACGGAAAGTGGGCGGTAGGGTTCTTTGAGAAGTAGATGTTGGAGTTTGGTTTGTTCTGTTAGCAGTTTATCTCCTATAAATCTAATTACTTCAATGTTGTATAGATTCAGAATAAATTATATATATTTTTTTTTTTTTGGAAAAGGTTATGTTTGTCATATTTGTTCCTAGATGTTATTTTCTTGCCGTTTGCTGTTGGTTTTGTGTCGACTAGGTAGAAATCATTAGTTCCTATTGTTATTTATTTTATAAGCCAATTTTTTTAAAAATTACTTTTGGCTTATACTTTAATATTATAATTTTTTTTTCCCTAATGTTTAGATTGTAAATTCATTATAAATCTGTTCCTAGCATTAGTCGCCAGTCGCCTCCAATCCTCTATTAAGTTATTAAATTAAGTCTGATGAGAGCTTTTATCATTTTTTGCTCAAAGGATACACAGTTACTCTTCTATAATTATTATTAAGTTAAATTTTAATTTCATTTATAAATTACTTTTAATGCATGCCTCCTTTTGCATTAATTACTGTCATGATTATTTGTAATATTTATCAAAATAATGGACATATTATAGTTTAGTAGTAGTTAATATTATTAAATGTATTTAATTTTGTGTACCAAAGTTTAGAATTTTGTACTATGTTATAGTTTTTAATTTAATCATTTATTTTATTTCTTCTGTTTAGATTAATTTATCGTTTAGAATTTGTTAGGCTCTATTGGATCACTAACTAAATTTACTAAGATGTCTATGCTTGGTGTTAAATAACATTTTTTAGCAACTCCATTTTATTATTATTTTAAATGCAAAGATTTAATGACTGTATTTTTGACTGTTTAACATTATATGTTATAATCATATAGAAATTATTATTGTTATATATTAGTAATCTGTTTATTTTTTTATAAAATTTATAAACTTCTGTTTATTAATTTGAGTTGAAGAATATTTGAGGTATATACTCTTATGATTTTACTTTTTATATCCCAGTAACTAAAAATAGGAATTAAAATAAATTCTCAGAAAGCCATTTATTAAGTATTGAACCCACATGTGCAATAAGGAAACAGCCAACATTTTTGTGACAATATTGTGTTTTTTAAGCTATATCAATAATTTTTTTACTTTACAATAAAAATCTTAAGGCTCCATCTATATCTAATAGTAATATAGAGTAATATCAAATTACAAATAGTAATCATATTACTATTAGTATAATAGTATTAAATTAGTATAATCATGTTACTAATAGTAATATCAAATCTGTGCCTTAGGGTTACGTTGAGAAATGAAAATTTTTGAAAAAATTATCGATATACCTTATAAAAATATGCTCTGTTAACTCCGTTTGCCCACAAGTTTATTCGTGTTTTTTCATTTACGGATAATTTATTCTCTAAGTCGTGTAAGTCCATATATTTTCTTTTGAATTATTAATTATAACAAGTATCAATGAAATAAAAATATGCAACTTAGCATTTCACTATTTAATATTAAGTGTTATTTTACTATCAGGGTTTGAAAAATTATTTTACTACTCAAATATTGTTGTTACAACTTTTAATTTTTGAAAATAAAAATCATTCAATGATTCTTATCACAAAATATAAATGTGTAAAATTTAATTTGTGTCAAGGAAAGTGGTTGACTCTGATTTAATTTATAAAAAAAACTTTTTATTTATCTCTGAAATCAAAAACCCTTTTTTAATCACACTATAGCTATCTTAGGCCTGTTTAATTCTTCTACATATCGCTGTTATGTTAAATAGCGGCCCATCTGACAAAAAAAAAAAATTGATTATATTTAGAATTGCACGTATTCCAAAGATAGTACTGTAGACTGGGGTTATTTTCTTAACTGAGGTTGTCCTAGAGACGCTCCTAAAGCTACTGGAGTTGTTACAAATCAACTCTGTTCTACGCAATAACCTATGGAATACTTCGATAAAAAAGGAACTTTTTTTTTGTCAGATGGCCACTTTTCAAGCAAAGGAGCGATATAAATGTCCATGTTCGTTCCCGAGTTTTTGGTTAAAGAGTAAGCTTGGTTGTGGTGAGGACATCGTTAATATCATAAGAAACTTTTATTACTGGGATATTTTTTTGTGAACGACCTAATATTTTTTTTGTAATGCAGCTCAATTTGATTCATAAAAAATTATATAAGGGCTCTACCATTTTTTATAAATCAAGTAATTTACTTTTTTCTAGAAATAATTTCATTTATAAATATGTAATAAATTTATTTATAAATAAGGTTTTCTGAATTTGAAAAAAAAAAATTAATTATTAAACATTTAAAGTCCATTTTTTAAATACACACACACATATATATATATATAAAACTGCCGAATTTTTAAATCCAAAAATAGTGTTTGGCAGCCTATTCTTAAATATTTACTAGAAAATTTTATGAGTATGTGATTATAAATAGCCTAAAGTATATTGTAAATAGATTTTGTATAAATATATATATATATATATTTTGGTTAATTAAAAACTTCGACTTTTTTAAGAATTTTGAATATAAATATGAAGGTAAACATTTTAATGCATATAAATATAGAAAATATCTTAATATGAATTTAATATTGTATATAACCTCGTCTTATTCAATCTTAATATTATTTTTTAACTTATAAGACTTTCTCTTACTCAATTGAGTGATATATATATATTAGAGCATTGATACCTGGAAACTCCTTTGTCAAATTTCTCGATTATGATATTAGATTAACATTTTCATAAGTATAATATATAATAAAGTTGTGTAATAATTTGTTTATGTTGTTATTGGATTTGTAATAACATTAAAAAAAAATTATGCATTATTTTCTTTAATTGCTATTTTATGAAGAAACATGAGTACTTTTACTGTGCATGCCCAAAACAGCAGTTATACCTGCAACCTGCTTCAAATTTTCACTTTATGTCATTAGTATTGTACTTGGACATAGGAGTATAATGGATGGGGTAAGCTGGCAGGAAAAGTGAAACCAAAAAGGCGGGACTAGGGACCAGGGGCGTGGCAGGAGTGGTAGGGGAAAGGTATCAGCCAATCACTGACTGTCTTCTGTTTTAGATTAGATAAAATGGAGGACATTCCTATTAACCTCAAGGTAAACTTGACTGCCATGGGCGTGGCCTTTTTGGCTTCACTTTTCCTCCTGAGAGTATGGTTATGCCATCCCCCTGTTCATTTCATTACCATTGTAAATAGTTCTAGATTGTGTTTTATCTAAAATGATAAATAAATAAATTACCATTTTAGTTTAATTGCGCTTCTTTTATGCTGGTTTTATTCAATCAGTTTTTAAATTATTGATACAGCTAATTATAGTGCTGATATCTTCATTACGCTGGTGGTTTTATTCAGTGTTTATGAATCCATCTTTTTCTTTGAGATTATTTTTTAAAAATAAAGTATAAGGGTTCCAAGGAGGTTGAAATTAAGAATTATTTTTTTAAAAAATTGAGTATTGAATCGGAACTGAAGTTATTTTTTCTCACTATATAATTATTTGATTTATCAATTTAATGCGTGAATTAATAAACAAAAATTGTTTATAGACATAAAAAATACAATTAAAAAACTTTTAATTGAACGGACCAAAAAATAAATAAATCAAGAATAAATTTGTCATTTTTTTTTTTACTTTGTAACAATTACCAACAGATTTTTTTCTCTGACAATGCGGTTTCCAGATTTCTTGAGTCTGCTTCAAAGAAAAGTTGTTCATAAGTATAAACAAGAGTGAGGGAAATTTGTAGTTTAAGTTTTATAAAACTTTTACAAAGTACTGTTTTTATTTTATCTTAAAGAAATATTATATTCATGTATATAAAATTATGTATACATTCAATTCATATATTAAATGTACCTAAGTGATAATGGTCTACTTCCGAAGTGGCTTCGTATATTCATTTTTTACCATTATATTTCATTAAGATTGCTGTTTTTCAAAGTCTTCAATTTATTTGTATTTCAACACCCAATAATAGTTATATTGTATTATAGGTGTTGAAAATAAAAATAAATCTTTAATTCTGTCGAGTGTTAAGTATACTTTAGTATTTTTTCACATGACTTTTTCAGTGGCATGATGTGGTACTGGGGGAGTAGATAGATTTATAAGAACACCTGTGGGTTTTGCACTATCGATTTTATTAGATTAATGAAAAAAATTTTAATCTGTTTATTGTCAAAACAATCTAGAATTATTAAGTATGAAATTTGTACATGAGATATGTATAATAATGTATTGTTTCTATTACCTCATTATGCATTATATGGTAACTTTGACATGCTGAAGGCTGAACATAAAATTATTTTGGCCCAATTATGTATACTTATGATTGGGATAAAAGACTGTTGAAAAGTGTTAAAAGTCAGTTTTTAAGGTCCCCCCCTCTTTTTTTTTTTTTTTTTAATTTAAATTATTCTTTTTTTAATCAATTTGGTTTTTAAAATTTCCCATTTTTAGCACTTTTGCTTTAAAATTTATATTTTTCATTAAATGTATTCCTATTTGTATTAGTTTTCTTATTATATGCAATGTGATTGAGGTAAACCTACATTTTTAAGACTGAGGTTGGGCCATGTTCTTTGTATTAAGTTTTATTTACATGGAAATGTTTCAGGTATCATATTTTGTTCATTTTTTTAAGAAAAAAAAAAAAAGATGAGATTTGTGTTTATAACTATCTATACATTATAATATAGCCTATAATAATATTGGCCGTTGTTTTATTTCACTCTCATTTATCCTCAAGTTGCATGTCGGTTGTTCAAGTTCTGCTCTGCAGATCATTCACATACCACGACTGACTTGGAATTCTCATACAAAACTGAAAAGCTCTTTGATTTCAACTATTACATTTACTCGACAAACAGCCTGAACTTTCAATCCATTACAAAAGACTGATCTACATGACTATAATTAGGCTACGGAGTTAAGCTATGGGGCTGCACTAAACCATTGAATTTCTGTCATATCCAATTCTTCATAAAATCCTTAATGCTGTTTACTTATATCAGGAATCAAGTCATCTATCAGGACCTCAATCTTCTATATGTTGCCTATTTGGCTAGAATCAGATACCAACCCTTCCATGATAAACTTCCCAACAACTCAAATTCACTTATTTATAACCTGGCTTCTCCTTTATTACCTGATAATCCTCCTAGGCGGCTGAAAAGAAGTTGGCCTCAAGATCTTCTCCTCTAGGAATGTTATTGGAGTTCTATCAATGGGTAGATTCTTCACATCTCTGTATAATGCTATTTTATAACTAACAACCAATTTACTGGTTGTATATATTTTAGTACAGTTGTACATTTATTTACCAATAAATAAATTAATTTTAAAAAAAAATCTCTTTTCTTTTTTTTAATATTTTGAGAAAGCAGCATTCACTTATGGCTCCCTTACACTTTGGGAACCACTGCATTAGATATAAATCTTAATTGTAATATACATGAAGTATAAGGGATATTAGGGTGTGTATCCATAAAAACAATATATCATTATCGAGAATGTTTCTTCAACACATAGAATTGGTGAAACTACTTTATCCTGTAGAAGCAACATTTTACTTAATAGGTAATTATTTTTCTCCACCAGAAAATATTCCTTCATTTTTGCAGATAAGATATTAAATTCAGCTTCGCAATTCTAAAAAAAATTTATTTCTGGGCCAAAGTTTTGAGCAAATCAATCATCTTCATAAATTCTCCATTTTTTTATGTGGTTTCCTTGGATCATAAATAACAGTATGCAATACAAAATAGAGCAGAAGTTTCCAAACTTTTTTTATCACAGGTAGCCTATTTAGGCTAAAAATATCTATATTTTATAATAGCTATATATAACACTTGCATTGCTAAAAACTATAATAATGTCGCCAAAATTATCTTTATAGCGGTTGATTATTTAGGAAAATAAGAAAAAGCAGTGCAGAGTTTTATTTTTATTTAATTTGTTTGTAATATTTTGAAAAAGTGGCATTCACTTGCAGCTGAGATCAACTTTATGAATTGCTGAAATAGAGTTCAAATTACTTTTTTGGGTTCCAAACCCCAAATTATTTACCCCCCAGATGGGGGAAAAGATCTTAGTCACCGAACTTAGATGGAATGCCAAATGTTTCCGAAAACAGACGAATGCGACCGAACCGTGGTGACTTAATCAATCTGAATTCAGAAATTTCACGACGTTTTCTAATTTTAAACACTTGTTCAATGTTGCTCAATTCAACTAATTTAAGTTTCCTCTTCCCGTTGCTAAAATTGAAAAATGGCTTATTATTAGATTATAAATAAAGATTATGAAAAATATCTAATGAGAAAAGTAGGATTAATTTCATTTTTCACCAGTTTGGATTCCGAATATCTCACTCCATTATTTAGCTATGTCATCGTTTGGTAGACGTTGTCTTGTCTCCTTTGGTGCGCGAGAGTCTTTTTCGATGTAGAACAGGCTTTTGATCGAGTCTGGCACCCGGGACTGCTTTGCAAACTCCGTAAATTCATACCTCTTATATTCTTTATCATCATTCGTTCCTTTCTCACTGATAGACTATTCAAAGCAAACCACAATGGTTCCTATTAATCTTGGCGAGACCTAATACCTGGCAGATATTTCATAAGGGCCACAAAGTTTTTGCCTCATTTTGAAAAGTTTTTGAACTTGGAAATTTAAAATTTTTTTCATTGCACGATACGAGCCAGTAGGAGGGGGCATGGCCCTCACCCCTGAAACCCATGCCCTTACAGTGGAACAGTATTTAACATGTTTCATAAACTGATCATAAAATTCCTGGAGTTTTCTGTAGGATACCAGACGGTTCAATAGTTCCAGAGATGTCTGGTTGAAAAGGTTTTTTTTTTTTAAATACCTCCTTTCCTTAATCCTTCACGCATTTCCCTACCACGTTTAAAGGAAAAAAAGGAGCTCCTCTGCAATCAAATTGGCTTAAAGGTGACCCTTATCACTTAGATTAATTAAAGGCTTCCTTTATAGAGGAACGTTCAAGGGGTAATAAAGGAACATCTCTGCATACTACCTAAAGTATAACTTAATAAAGGGGAAAATAAAGGAATCCTTTATATATTATCTGAGAACCAATCAAAATCGCCAATGGAAGAGTGTGAATAACCTTCCCGCTTCGGTTACAAATTTGTTTATAAACTACTCACCAATGTTTAATTTTATATAGCTCAATATTTTTAGTTTAATATGAGCGAAAGAATAATAAAAAGGCGGTCAGCAGCATTTTCCAATTTTGAAAAAGAATTTATAAAGTCGCTAATAAGTTGCTATTAACATATTTTGGATAATAGGAACAATGATAGCGTTAGTGTAAAACATAAGTCAAAAGCTAGGAGAAAAATAACACACCGATATAATTCAGCTCCTGGGCATTACCAAGTAAGTACACTGATTTATTTGCGTTATTATTTTTTAAATCTCTGGTTAAATTAAATTGAAATCTTAAGTAAACTTAGATTCTTTTAGTTTCATTGTACTATTCACTTTGAAAAGAATGTTAAAACAAGTCAATTATAAGTATATATATTTAGTTTCAACACAATGTGTGCCCACTCATGAAGACTCCTGGACCTAAGAAAGCATCTGAAGTATTTTATCAAAATGACTGCAGGTGAAAGATAGAGAAGAAAACTGTCCCAGCAAGTACAAAACTGACATATTTATATTCATGTGAAAAACATGAATATAAATTATATAGATATAATAAAAAAATTACTGTTACAATAATGTTAAAGAACAAAGTGAAAATTAGAAAAATAAGTTAATAATAATGTTATAAGCAAGGTCAAATCCTGAACAATAGCATAACAACAGGAGTAGAGGGGAGGTTTCAAAAGTGATCTAAGTTAGGGTAAGAGTCCAGCCAGTGTGATAGTGGAAATAAAATACTTAAGTAGTGTATAATATAAAACATTTATTTTTTGACAAAGTAATCTCTTATGTATAAAAAAAAGTAAAATAACTATGTAATTACTGATAAATAAAAATTTCAATAATGTATTAAAGAAGCAATATGTATAATAAAAAAAAAAAAAATGACTATTTTATAAGATGGTGAATTATTTCAGATGGTTCATTCTGAAGATGGAGTAGCTCTAAAACTTTTATAAAGAAGTTTATTTGGGGTATTATTAGCTACCTTACTTCAACTTGTTTGAAATTGTCTATCTTCATGTGCCTTTTGTTTTTCCTATTATTTCAGGATTTATTCATTTATTATGTACTGAGCTTTACATTTTTAAATTTTTTTTATCAATTAATGACAAAATTTTAATCAGAAATTGAACTAAAATGATAGAAAAAATACTAGAAGATATTGAATGCCCCTGAAGATGGACAGACCGTTCGAAACAACGGAAGTATAAGCACACTGTTTTAAAATTAACAAATAAAAAAATTGAAGTAAGTGGGCAAATAATTCCGAAAATAAATAAAAAAGTATAGAAGTAGTTTGGTGTGATGTTATAACTGGCAACAATAGTCGAGCTTTTTCTCACATTTTGTATACATTTGTGTATCTTGGATCGTTCATAACCCAAGGCAATGTTGTAGACTCTGAAATTAAACAAAGAGTCCTATGTGCCAACCACTGTTATTATTAGCCTCAGTCCCTGTTTTAGGAGCCATACCTTGTCTAAGGACGCCAAGATTTATTTGTATAGAACAATTATTCAGCCAATTCTTCTCTATGGCTCGGAAACGTGGACTATGGTCGGATGGCTGAGAGTGATCTGCCAAGGAAAATATTGACCAAGGTACTACATGGAGCAAGACGTAGAGGAAGACCATGGCTTCGATGGAGTGATAGTGTGAGTGGTGATGCCAGGACCATGATGGGAGTGGAACTGGATGGCGGCCGCACAAGATCGTAATGATTGGTGGAGGCTGATGCAGGAGGCCAGGACTTAACATTGAGTTGTGGAGCCGAAATAATAATAATAATGATAGAAAAAACAAAAGAAGATATTGAATGCCCCTGAAGATGGATAGACTGTCCGAAATAACAGAAGTATTAGCACACTATTGTAAAATTAACAAATAAAAATATTAAAGTAAGAAGGCTAATAATTCTGAAAATAAATAAAAAAGTATAGAAGTAGTTTGGTGTGATGTTATAACTGACATCAATAGTTGAGCTTTTTCTTACTTTTTATATACATAGGTGGACATGTTGGAGTGACACTTGAAAACTAATACCTTCCGAACACTTAAAAACAAATAACTTTGAATGTATTAATTATGATGTGATGGGGTTGCAGTCAGTGAGGAACACAAATAAGTAAAAAATCATTTATTAGTGCCCACATTTTGGCCAGAATTTCAAGCCTTCATCTGGGCTAAGAACAAAAAACAAGATAACAACCAATGAATAAAAAGATACACTGAATGATTAGGGAATAAGAAAATAACTAACATTATGGATGTATAAATAATGTTGAAAGACATGGATAGCCTTCTAGATTATTTCCCACTTCTTTCATTACTTTCTTTTTAATAATTTTCATGTTGTACATATATTTACTAACTAGATTTTCATATGGATTTTTTTTATTCATTCTTTCTCTTTACTTTATTTAATGTTATTCATTCAAATTATTCATGTCTTTCAACACTATTTATGTATAAATAATGTTAGTTCTTTTCTAATCACTCTGTATATTCTTTTATTTATTGGTTCTTATCTTAGCCCTGATGAAGTCTTGAATTTCTGGCCGAAATGTTGGAACTAATAAATAAGTTTTTATTTATTTGCGTTCTTACCGACTACATTCCCTATCGTCTTCTCCCTATATATATTATCCTTGGTCAACAATCTACTCATCATTAATTATGATATGATAATATGTGTTTTAATTTCACCATTTTTTAGAGAACAGAAAAACAGTTGAAGAAATACTGGGATAATCTCAAAACAGAAAGGAAAAGGGAGTTAAGTGCTAGGAAGAAGGTCTTGGGC
Source organism: Halyomorpha halys (assembly GCF_000696795.3). Taxonomy (NCBI): domain Eukaryota; kingdom Metazoa; phylum Arthropoda; class Insecta; order Hemiptera; family Pentatomidae; genus Halyomorpha; species Halyomorpha halys. Next base: position 282,107 of record NW_027106400.1, on the reverse strand, counting down.
TCGCCTGGGGAACCTCCTTCAAAAATTTTAAAGGAAGGTGATAGTACAGACAAACTATTTCAAGACAGTTTTTCGACTGAAAGCGAAGATGCAGAAGATAGTGTCAACCTTACCTTGCCTGAAAAAAACGAAGATCCCCTCTTTGTAATTTCTGACCAAGGCACTCTTCAACCTCTGCTTGTAGATATACAGTATAAGAGGAAGAATGAGGATAAATCAGGCAAATCAAATTATACTACAATGATTAAAAAATATCTGAATGACAGTAGTAACAGAATGACTTTTCCAGTTCCTTAAAAAATAAAATAGGTATTTTCCGCCTTTCAACCACAGTGCAGCATGCTCCATAGTATCTTAAACAATTCAAGCTTCTTGTAGTCATTAGGTACAATTTTTATGTTGATAAAACTGGTTGTCAAATTGACAACCTTCAAACTAGGTTGAATTGAACAATCTGACACTCCCTTGTTTCAACAATTTAGCCCTATCCTAATCCTAATCCCCTTGCACAATCGCTCCCCGGAGGTTGAAACGGCAGTGGCCCATAGACCTATTGTAGATAATTATATTGGAGTTCTGGCAATGGTGGGATTCTCTCTATTAGTCATTCTGTTATTACTCCTCATTAAAGAAATATCATTGTTAAGCTTTTATTTACAATATCTTAATCCTAATGAGGTTTTAATAGCTTGTATTAATTAAAATACTAACGTGTTTTCAGACGTTCTAATAAATCATTTAGAAGAAAGTTTATCCCCAGTAATCGAGGAAGGAACAACTGTTAAGTCATGTAGAAGTAATAATGTGGATAAATCAGGCAAGTAAAATTAATCCCCAATAATTTAAGAAAAATCATTATAGCGGTGATTTTCAAATGGAAAATTTTCAAGTCCTAATTCCTGACAAAAAACTTATTTTTAAAAACGAAAAAAAATCTGAATCTTCTTAGGTTTTCTCTTAGCTAAAACTGATGCCTAGCACAACTTGAGCACAATTTTCTGTTCTCATTATTAACACTATACAGTCTGCACAGATTTAGTTCTAACTTTACTAAGCAACCAGATTTTTTTTCAAATAAAAAAGTCCATGGCCGTCAAAAACCTGAATTCAAATTGGCAAAATCAGGCTTTAACATAGCTTCCTTTGTTATAGAAATATCATTGTCACATGACACCAACATGTTGTCACCAGCTGTTAGAGCATGTCTTGAGCACGACACCAAGGTGTTGTCATAAAAACTAATGTTTGGTTTGCATGTGACAACATGTTGGTGTCACCGAACATGAAAGTGCTTAGGACAAAAAGAAGCCATGAGAATGAAGCCCTAAACAATCTAGGCAATGGCTAAATGAACTTCAGAAAATCATATAAATTACAGTCCAATTATTAATTTTAGGATTTCAATACATTACCTTTCTCGGTGATTGATTAACTCTCTTCTTGCTTCAATCTTTTATTTTTATCAATTTTACATTAATAAAATATCCCAGTTGCTAACTATAAATGTGTTATGGTAATAGTTAAAAAAAATTACAAACAAAAAAGTGATATTTAAAAAAAAAATTAAAGGATATTAATGAAAAAAATCTAAGAAAAATAAAACAATGAAAAAGTATACAAAATTATCATTAGTAAATAATCTAATTGAAAAGAAGATACAATTTGGCAATTTTCGAAGATAATTAATAAACTTTTAATGTAACTATTTCGATATTGCAAAACACTGTTTTAAATGATAAAATATAGTAAAAGTATATATAGGAAGATGGTCAGGGTTGCGGACACAAGTGAAACAAAAATAGTTTACAACTATTTTCTAGTAGTTTTTTTTTTTTTTTCAAAATAGTTGTAAACTATTTTTGTTTCACTTGTGACCGCAACCCTGATTATCTTCCTATATATCAATTTTTACGGTCAACTATATATACATATATATAGTAAAAGTATTTTTAAAATTAGTACCTGAAGATAGACGGACAGTTCGAAACGTCGAAGCAATGTTTTATTAATGTAAAATTGATAAATTGCAGGATTCGAAGAAGTAGCAGCTAAACTAGGGCACAGGGTTTATGAAAATAAGACTGTGTACATGAAAAGTTCAAGAAGCTAAAGGATAGTGAAAGGTGAACTTTCAGAGATTACTGTTCAGTTCTGTAAACCAGTTTAAGTACCTGGGAAGCCTGGTTACAGATGACTACAAAGTAGAGAGTGAAATAGAGGCCAGGACAGCAGTTGGATATAGATGCTATTTCTCACTGCAGAAAATGTTTAAGTTTAGAGCACTCTCTAAAAGGATGAAAGTGGTCATCTATAAAACCATTGTAAGGCCAATGGTTGTGTAAGGGTGTGAAACAAGGCTTTTGACAAGGAAATCAGAATGGATGATCTACTTCTTGGATATGGGGAGAAGTTTCAGAGAATGGGATTTGGAGAAGAAGAAGGAATGGGAGCTGATGGAACTGTTTTGGGAACCCAACATTGTGGCATTAGTGAAAAAAAGCCTATAGGAGAGAATGCCCAATAAAAGAATATCTAAGAAGATGCTCAATGGAAAACTGAATGGCAAGTGAAGAAGAGGACATTCCTGAATCAGATGGCCGGATGATGTGGAGGGAGGATGATCTGAGGTGGCTGAATGTTCGAAGTTGGAGATAGAGAGCTAGAATTGTGGGGAAGGCCTGGGTTCTTGTAGGACCATAGTGCTATGATAGTAAGGTTCAAGTAGGAAGTCTAATCAATCACTCAAATGAAAAAAAACAAAAAACATTTTATTCTATTGGGACCTGAAAATAGCCTGTTCGAGAATCAATCACAGAGCTTTTTTCTCTTAATAAGGTTTACTAACTTGTATTATTTATAATAAATATATGTTTTCAGATATTATAATCGATGAATTTGAAGATAGGCTATCTCCAATAGAAGGGGATGAAACTGCTCTGCCTGGCCATATAAATCCAATACTGGAAAGAACAGGAGGACTTCGAAGGGAGATGGTTGCAAGGGCGTTGAGGGTCGAAGCCCTAATAAAGCATGATGAGGCCATTCATTCCTTCTTACTAGAGGAAGCGAAATACAAGGCTCTGGCTGCCCAAGAAATATATGAAGAAAAACGATTGTTCAGGCAGAAAGCTGAAATAGAACTTCAAATAAAAAAATTTGAGCTGGAGGAACTTATTAAAAAATATCAAAATCAAGTGTGATAATTATGATATTACTCATTATCAGAGTGGTAAGAATCACTGAAATCATTCAGGAAAACTATCCGATAGTTCAGCAGATTTTTGAGAGATTTAAGGAGTATGTAATTATCTGAAAAATCCAGGTGAAATGAATAAAAATGTTTGCTATTACTGACAAGAGATGGAGTATGCGCTCCTTAAAGAAAAAAAAGACATTAGCAGCAGAGCCCTCTATGTAAGGTTATATTTTCCTCCCTTTTAAGGTTCGGAAGACAGATATAAAATGATTTAATTGCTTCATTAATACTTGCAAACCATAAACAAACAGCATAGGTTGGGTAGAAAGAAATTAGTTAAAACATATTAAAGTTTTTATTTTATGAATTCCCCTGAAAAAGTAATTACAAAAACAAAAATTCATTGGTGTTCTTTTTTTTTTTTTTTTTTTTTTATAAAGAACTATTTGCACTATTTCTGGTTCAATTGTAATTTTTGTCTATTGACTGTAATACCTAAATGGCTCCTATGATTTTGATATATCCTTAAGTTTTATCCTTAAAAACCGTTAAATTATTATAAATCCAGCAGAAACAGCAAGAAAAAAAGTCATGAAGAAAAGAAAAATTCATAAATTAATATTTATTATAATTATTTTCGAATTAGAAAACTTCATTTATGCTTAACCAAAAAGAAAACATTTTAGGAAAAATTATTTGTAAGGTTATTTATAAGGCAATGAAATTCCTTTTAAAAAAATCCTAAATTAGACCATTATTAACAGATGTTTAGCATGTTAGACAATATATCAATGTTTTTTCGTTTTCTTTTCCCCCAAAAATGATACATAATTACAATTGATGATCAAATGAGTGTGGTGGGAGTGTATTTTATATCCATCTCATAATAACTTTCCAAGATATCTTATACCTATTTTTGTTTTCATATGCTGTGTTGAAATTTTTCCAGCTACAAATATTCCTTTATTGTTTTTGTCTTTTAATTATATAGTTTCTTCCAACGTTTAGGGGTATTCTCCCAGACTCAGGTTATTCTGTAAAACAGCACAACTTAACTAAATAAACATTGAAAATCTTTATTATTGATTAATTTATCAAATATCTATAAAATTAATCATTTAACAATGATAATACCTGTTTTTTAAAAAATCAGTTACTATTATTGTTTTTTAAAATATTCTAAAATGGGCACAAACCATCCCCCATTTTCATAATATTGTTCTGTTCAGAAAATAATGTTGAATACTGAATTACATCTCAGCAAAAAGGAGTTTCCCAAATAAAGCAAGAAAATATATATTGTATTATTCAAAAATTATTTAAAATAAAATAAAAGGAATTTTTAATAGTTTTAACTTATTCTCATATCTAAACTTTAGTTTTGAAGATGACAAGGTCTAATAAAAATATTGAATATTAAATAGTTATGATAATTTTTATTTTATCATATATAACATTATAGACTCTTAATCTCAGGGTGGGTTTCTAGGCAATCAGAAAAGACACTTAGCTTTAAATAACACTTTTACAAGTATACTTAAAATTCTATGTTGTACAAGATTAACCAATTTATGCTCTTCTATGATGACTGATGGTTTTTGATGACTTCTATTTCACAAACTAACACTGTCTTTAAACAAAGCCTTGGTCCTCTAAAAGTTTTCAACTCACTTCTCAACCACCGAAGTATACTTTTTGGCGATCCAAACAAAGAGTCCCTCATTCTTCTTGGGTGACTCTTGGATGTCTTCTTTTTCAAGATGTCTACCCTTGAGCTAGACAAGAGATGATGAGGACATCCTGCATCCAGAAAACATTCTCTGTCCGCGCCTAAGCAACGAATTCCCCAAAACCAAGTTTTCTTCCTTCTCCTTCTCTAGGCGTTCGTTCTCAACATCAATTGTAGCACTACGGTTTTGAGTTTTTTCTTATGATTTCCTTTATGAATAATTTTCTTTAATACTTATTCTTAACTTTTCTATTTTTTCTTAAATTTGCTTTAACTACAATTATGTTGGGAAGTTAAATAAAGTTTTTAAAATATTTGAATCGCTCAACATGGCCGCGATTCAACGGATTTTTGGAAGGACACGTGCTGTCATCTTGGTTTTGAACGATATCTTTTGTAGCTGCATATTTTACTGATGAAAATTGGTTAACTTGCTTTTAGGTTTAATACTTCAAATAAACAACACTGAAATGATAGATAATATAAAACATATTAAAATATTACAATATATATATATTTTTTTTTTTTGGGTTGCTCTACAGACCTTGTAGATCTTTGGCCGCCCAAACAGCCTTCTCCATGATTGCCTGTCATGGGTTACTGCTTTCCAGTTTTCTGAAAGCTTTATCCCATCTTGGTTGTATCTATCTATTTTTGGCCTCCCACAAGGTCTCTTGCCAACTATACTGGCATTCATTGTTGTGTAGAGGTGTCCTCATAGATCGCTTCGATCCACATGTTCCGCCCATTTTAACCTTCTTGCCTTCATATCATGAGATATTGACCTACCAGTCTCTGCAAGCAGTTCATTTTCAGCTCTTCTCCAAGTGTTAGAGCTCTGATCTCAGATTGCTCCTGTAATTGCACGGAGGACTTTCCATTTGAATCTCTTGATTTTGCTTTCTAGGGTACCTCTGGAGCCCAAGTCTTGCAGTCGTTTATCATAGCATTGGACACTCTTAGCTTCATATTTTTAGAGATTTTTTGGGGTTTCAGTATGCTTGGCAAAGAGAAGAAGGCTCTGTTGGCTCTTGTTATAAGCTGGTCTAACTCAGTCCGTTGATAATTTATTGAGGCTATTGTGGAGCTGAGGTATTTGAAACTATCTACTTTTAGAAACGATTAGCCATCTATGCAGACCATGTCGTTAGTGTGGATTTTCTGGCTTACAATCATATACATTCTTTTATCTTTTACCTGCAAGCCGATTTCCTGTGCATTTCTTATTTGTTTAACTGCACCTACCTCTTCGATGCCATTCAATAAAGTGTACTAATATTATTTTGGTGGAAAAATAAGAAAAAAAATTCTCTTGTCTTTGAATTTACTACTGAAACAGAAAAGTATTTCAATAAAGAAGTGAATCCAGACAGTGCATATAGTTCTTTGTAAAAAAAAAAAAAAAAAAATGGAATGGGAAGACAGCCGGAAAAAAAGTTATTTATTATCAAGAAAATGAGTAGCTTTCCAGTCAAAAGATCAATTGCTGGACATGGAAAATTTAGCTCTTAACTGTAAGTATATAAATTATCATCTATTATCCCATTTTTGTTTATTCCTAAACAAAATTACAAAATTAATAGACATCTCTGATTTTAGATAGAGTACATTGTGGTTAAGGAAATAGCATGAGCAATATAAAATACAGCCCAGGTACGTCGCAAATTAAAAATTAATAACTAAATTGCTGGATTATATCAAATATTTAAGATTTTAACTAAATAATCTTATTACAGACATATTAATGGATATGTCAAAATTTGGTAACTTGATGAAATTCAATCTATCAACAAATTTATGAGTGTTATAATTTGAGGTAATTGAATTGTGAATATTTATTGTATGTTTTTGGATTTCTATCAATTATATCATGGAAAAATGTTATCAAAATTTTAGCTATGTAAATTTTTATGTAAAGTATATAAGGAATTTTTAATTATAGTGATACAGCATTATCTTTTTAAAACGGTTGATATTTAGAAAAATTATTTAAATAAAACTTATGAAGAAGATGGTCAGGGGTGCGGTCACAAGAATACAAAAATAGTCGACCTCTATTTATTTACCATTTCGCCCCACTTTGTAGAGCTTCACAAAGGCTAAAAAGATACAAAAAACAACTAAAAATATTTGGACATAATAGGATAAAATACAAAAACTAAATTAAGGTAGGGTTTGGTTTTTTTTTTTTAATTTAATTTATTTACTGGTATTTACAACTGTCTAAGTAACGGATCTGTTCGATAGGAATAAGTGGGGTATTATTAAAGGATACTATAGGGCAAGAGGTCATGGGTTTATATATTAAAATATATAAAACTAGTAAATTTGCTGTTAGTTATAAAAGGACATGATATAAACATGTGAAGAATCTACCCATTGATAGAACTCCTATAACATTTCTAGAGGAGAAGATCTCGAGGCCATCTTCTTTTCAGATGCCTAGGAGGATTATTAGGTAATGAAGGAGAAGCCAGGTTAGAAACAAGTGGATTTGGGTGGTTGGGAAATTTATAATGGAAGTAATGATATCTGGTTCTGGCCAAATCAACAAACTTATAGGACATTGAGGTCCTGATGGATGACTTGATTTGTGATCATTAAGGAGCATTAAGGGTTTTACAAAGGATTTTGGACTGTAAGGATTGGATTTAGGAAGAATTTGATGGTTTAGTGGATGCCCAAAGCTCAACTCCGTATGTCCAGATATGCCTTATAATAGGCATTTAGATCAGTCTTTTGTAATGGATTGGCAATTTAGACCGTTTGTCTAGAAAATGTTGTAATAGTCAGAATCGACGAGCAGTTTCTTATCTTTTTAGTCTTGTATGAGGATTCCATGTCAGTCATTTGTCGAGATTTAGTCCTAAGTAACGAATCTGTTCGACAGGATTAAGTGGGGTATTATTAAAGGATACTATAGGGCAAGAGGTCATGGGTTTAAGATGAAGGGTAAATGTGATTTGGTGGGATTCATTGGAATTAAATTTAATCCTCCAGTTTTGGCACCATTCTTCAAGGGTGGTGATGTGGGATTGGAGGGTTTGTGATACAATGTAAGGATCATTGTTCACTGACACATAGTGTTATAATGGGTTGGGATGTCAGCTGTGAAAACTGTATAAAGGATATATATTATACATCCCAATATAGTTTCATACCAAGGATACTACTCTGTGGTACACCAGTAGACTGACGGAATAAGGATGAATAAGGGCTGTTGTGATTTATTTGAAACAATCTGTCGGAGAGATAAGAATGGATAATGAGGAAGTATGTAGGGGGTAGGAATTTACGGATCTTGTATAACAGTTCTAAGGTAGGATTAAAATTATATAAATATAAGTGAAAACAAAATATTATACAAATGAAAGAAAAGAAGAAATAAAATAGAATATAAATATATATTTATACTATTTTATTTCTTATTTTCTTTCATTTGTATATTATTTTGTTTTCATTTATATTTACATAATTTTAACCCTACCTTAATTTAGCTTTTGTATTTTATCCTATTATGTTAAGATAGTTTTAGTTGTTTTTTGTATTATTTTTTTTTTAGCCCTGATGAAGCTCTATAAAGTGGGCCAAATGTTGGCAAATAAATAGTTGTTAACTATTTTTGTTTTCTTGTGACCGCACCCTTTACCATCTTCTTCATAATTTGAATTGAAATGGTAAATTATTTATATATATCAGTTATATAAAACATTTTAATATTGTTGACAACGTTTATATTTATGATTCTAGGAATTAGATTTGAAAAAATGGATCAATAACGTCATCTAAATAATTAATAAAGGACAATTGGAGTTTTAAGGGTTTCTAATTTTCTTGGGAATTACTATTTATAAGAGATTGTAACCCTTAGGTAATTGTGAAATCTATTATTTGTTGATTTTATTTTTAGAAGAAATGTTCTTTTTTTTTTATAGAAGTTTTAAAGATATTATAAATTACTAACTTCATTCAAACATTCAATAATAAAGAAAGATTATTAGTTAACCATATGAGATGACTTTTGGAAGTAGAAAGCTGATTCTACAATTGGACTCAACTCTGCAAAGTGGGGTGAAACCTAGGTTACTAATAAATAGTTTTTTCTACTATTTTTGTACCATTTTTGACCAAGGCTTGGACTATCTTGCTACAATTTAATGATATAACATACTACTAATTTAGTGAGTGTTAATGATTTTATTTATTTATTTTAAGGATTAAACTAAATTTTCTGTAATTTCTTCTTATTTCATTTTGCAGTCTTCATCTTGAAGTTGAGTGTCACACTAAAGTATATTGTGCAAGTTGAGGCTCTAGAAGGTTATTATATTCTCAGAAGCAATTTATTGAGACAAATGTTCATGAGGAATTTTGTAAAACCAAGTTATGATGTAAGAACAATGATTTGAATTTGTGAAAAAATATTTAATAGTTATCATAATAATATTCTTTATTTATTTTACAATAAGCCCTATCCAAATAATATTATATAAAATAAAAATTGGGATTTACTGCCTTAGAGAAGGAAGAAAAAAAAAATCAACAAATAAAAATCATGAAATATTTTTAAGTCATGATGTAATCTCTAATAATAATAAATTGAAAAATAAAATGAAGTGTTTATTATTAAAATAAAAGAACAAATAATGTTAAAGTCGATATTTAAAAATTTTAAATCAATATTAAGAACATCCATTAACACAAGAACAAAGGATAAAATAATTTATATATTGAATGTGTAAAAAATAAAATCTTCTATTACAAACAGCTTTATTATTTTTGTTATTTTATTTAAGTATGATTAAGGAAAAAAAAAATTGGATCACATTAAACTCACATTGTACTAAAATAAAATATATGAAAATAAAATTTGTTATTAATTTTGTCTGTAACAATTTTATTTTATATATATATTTAAACATTTTGGCATTTTTTTTTTTAATTTTGTCTTGTTGTACACTCATCATATTATTACAAATCTTTGATCTTATAACCTCTACCTCATGAAAGTATCAGTTGTCATTTTTTCTAAGGGATGGAGGGACATGTCAGACCTGTGTAATTTGAAAACCTAAAAACATACTTCAAATTGCAAATAATCTAATAAATTTTATTCTTAGAGTTTATTTAACCGTAGTCACAATAAGATTGTTCTGTGCAAACAACTGAAGGCGTTAATACGTAAGAACCCTCCTTTATTTAAAATTTTAATTAGCGCTTTGGTGGGTTGTGGTATAACCGCTTGCTCCCTCTCGCTACAGAGGCATTAGCCATTATTACAACAATATGTCGTTTATTAAGGTTTTTCGCCATCTATCCCTATACCTGTTCAGGTAGGAACCTTTCGAGGAACCTTTTACTGCACCCCTGGATATATACACATCTGTGTTTAGTTTGCCACATTCTCTTATTATATCTACCAATATTTAAGTGTTACAACAAAAATGACAGTTTTTGAGGAAGGATCAGAATACAATTAAGCAGGTGCAGGACCTTCCTGGACATGTCAAAATTTCTCACCCCCTCTCGGGCCTGGGAGGGATGCCTACCTAGGGAGCGTTCTGTCACCTATGGCCAATGAGGAATTAGATTCAAAAATAAGATAACCCAAAAAGGAAGTGGGAGAAAAGGGACAGGATAACTAGACCAGGGAAAAGGGCAGTGAAGAGGAAGACTTAGACGAGAGAGGACCAGGCTTGAGAGAGCAGCAGTAGAAACAAGAGCGAAGATGCACTTCGACCAGACGAAGTCGTGAGAAGGGCCACGAGACATGGATATCCCTTATGAACAAGACGACACCTACGGAACTACATCCCACGGCATGAATCATTCAAATAAGCAATAATGTAATAATCATATTTTATGGCAACCATTTATCTGAATCATTTTAATCATAGTAATAAATTGTACATAAATACTTAGTCTCTTTATGTAGTTTGTATACTATTATATAACCCAATATACCACCCCTTATTATATTATATAATTAATAGTAACTATATTTTTTAAATATAAAGGTATTTAATTAGTAGACTGGTAAACACACAAAAAGCCTTTGGAAAAGAATCCAATTTTGATAATAGTTTTTACAGGACTCAATATAAATTAATTAATTAACTTATTTTTGGGTAATTGCCTTCAGCGATTATCCTAGCATCTGGACTAAATCTCAAGACAGAACATAGCAGAAAATGAAGACTGTTCTATATTAAATTCCATATCGGTCCATTTTCCACCAAAATCTGATTGACTACTTTATATAAATAAAATGTTTTGAATTTTAAAGTGTTTTGATTTCACATAGTTTTTTATTCTATAATTCGTTGCAAAAACTTTAGGTGTAGATTGGCGCATTAGTAGAATTTTTGCTGTGGTGGTGTTAATAAGTGAGTACCAAAAAGAGTTTCTTTTTTTTTTTTTTTTTTTCCGGCCAAGACTCCCATTGGAGTCCTATACTGCCTAACCATGGTTGGGGGTCAAAGTTCTTCATTTTGTGGGACCGCCACGCAATGAAAAAAGTCAACGTCCCAGGCCGGATTCAAACCGGCACCGCCAATAGACATCATATTGGTAAGACTGTCTTAACCACTGAGCTAAAAAGAATTTCTATATTGTTTTATAAAGAAAATTGATAATAAATAATAATTGAACCATAAGCGTACCTGGAGGGGGCAGCTTCCCCCCCCCCCAGGAGTCAAAAAAATTATTAATTGAATAAAAAATACTTTTTTTTTCAAGCAAATACTAATTATAATAACTAATAAAGCACTGTGGCAATTATATATAATGTTCTTAAAATTTTTGTTTCATTATACTTTTCCTTGTTGAAATGTCACGACTTAATGACTACGGTCCCCCCCCCCTAGTTTTGATCCTGGTTACGTCCTTGAATTGAACCTGTTTTTGTAATAAGTAATTCACCATTTTTTACTTTCACTTACCTATATATGGAATATATAGTAAATGAAAGTATTTTTATAGTGAAAAATTTCGAATTCGAGTTTTGGACGGAAATATACTTTCTGAGTCCAGAAAACCAAATCTCGTAAGGTCTGTATGTCTGTCTGTGAACAGCCTAGCTCAAAAACGGAAAGTCGTATAAGACTGACATTAAATATTTAAGGCGAGTATATAGTCTGGGGTGTGAGAGCAACTTTTTCGATAATATCGACTGACCGATAGTGTCACTTTATAATGAAATCTGTACCGCTACAACCCATAAAGGGTCAGGGATTCAGTACTGTGTAAGGAAGTACTGTTACTAGACCAACGGTAGTACAAGGAGGTGATTTGGTCAGAATCACGCTCGACCGCCAGATTTTTACCCAATTAAGGGTACCCAATTTAAGAGGCTGGGTGGGCCCCTTAACCTTAGCCTTTCCAGACTGAAGGCTAAATGGGTCATCCCAGACTATTGGGTCTCACAGATCCTAACAGGACACGGGGGGTTTCGGGGAAAGCTGCAGAGCTTTGGAAAGAACATCGACCCCCGGTGCCCCACATGCGGAGTTCCTGAAACAGCAGAACACGTAATAGTGGATTGATCCGCCATGGAAGGACACCGAGCCAGGCTGTTGAGAAAGACCGGAATTTTCGCCCTCGCCGAGTTGGACTTTCCCTGTTTGATGGAAGAAGAGAATTATCCCTTCTTCAGGGAGTTCATTTATGGATGGAAGGAGGTGGTGGGCCCAACACATTTCACAATGGGAAGGACTTGACCGCCCAACATCGGCGAGCCACCAGAAGATGAAGCTGACCCAGACTGAGACCAGGAGGGCTGGACCAGCCTGGTAACTGCAGGAGGCACCCAGACAGATACGCACCAGAAGGGCCTACCGAACGAAGGAAGATCATTGGGAGCAGTGGCATGCGCAATCCCAGCGCGCACTACTCCACTGCTCCCGCACCCCGTATGCCAGAAATGGCAAGGGAGGGGGATAAAAAAAAAAAAAAAGAAAAGAAAAGGGTGGGCCCCAGGACAGCTCCAAGAACCCACAGGAGTTGGCTCAATGGCTACAGTATGGGTATTCATGATATTGTGTTAAATGTAAAATGTTTTACCATGTTAAATGTTAAAAGTATAGCATTGTGAGCAGTCCTATTTAAAGTCATGTTAAATGATAAATACAAACCCTTGCGGATTTTCTGAGCAACTTGTTTAGTAACCTTTCCTTCCAAAACTTCATATTATTGTTTATTTCTAAGTTTTAATTACAGTAATTTATTACAACATGCCTAAAATAAGTGTAAAAGTTTGGCTACTGATAATATTTTTAAAAAAATCCAAAACACAAGACAAAAGAGAAAAACAAAAAACAGAAACAACGAGTAAGTAACCTAACACGACAAAAAATAAAACGGTGACAACCTCAGCTGGTCTATTGCGTGACGTCATTCTCCATTTAACAGACCTAGTAACGGACTCTCAGCCATGTTACATGTTATATTGTTTTAACATGGTAAAAGAAGGAAATATTTCTCCATTTAACATAAGTTTTTCCATTTAACATGTAAAACTAAAGATCACGAATATCCCTAGTGTAACAGAAAACAATTTTCTGCCCAGCCGGATTCGAACTCGGGTCCTTGAGTTAGTAGTCAAGCGCCTTACCCCGGGGTTATCCGCGCTCCATTAATGTCACTTTAAACAATCAATTTTTTTACAATATTTTTTATTTTGGTAATTGTTCCCATCAGCTCCCCCAAAATGGCGGAAGCCCATTTTTTCCGAACGTGAGCATACTGC
>NW_027106400.1:266775-267236 GCF_000696795.3 Halyomorpha halys | reverse complement strand
AGTGCACCCCTAACCATCTTCACTTCATATATATCATAGAGGGTCAACAATCTTCTCATAATTTTACATTTTATATTTCTTAAAGAGGGAATATGTATTAGGTTTAAAGGGTAAAATTGTATTCAGATATGTAAAAAAATAACAGGGAAAACCATGAACTATTCCTTTATTTAAACATGTTAAACGTGTTCCATTAATGTATAACACAATTTCACAAAAATGTTGGTTGGTTCTTTATTGTATGAATTGAGATATACTTTTAATATAAAAGGTGTTTTTTTAAGCTAGATAGAACTTTAAATTGTAAAAAGTAACACAAAAAATTAAATTGTAAACAAAATTTTTTTTTTATTTGTTTCAGTATACTCTGACAAATCATCATGAATAGACTCACGCTTGAACAACGCTACGAAATTATCCAAATTTACTTTGAAAATCAGTCGTCGATTCGCGCAACTTAT
>NW_027106400.1:258945-265865 GCF_000696795.3 Halyomorpha halys | reverse complement strand
CGCTTCGTCAAGAACAGCCGCGGTGCCCATATGCCCGAAATCATTTTCAAATGTTAATGTCACGTATTGATCTTTCGAATAAAAAAAAAATTTTGATTACAATTTAATTTTTTGTGTTATTTTTTACAATTTCAAGTTCTATCGGGCTTAAAAAAACACCCTTTATAACGAGACAGGTGGTTCCATCTCTTGAATAATACGTGACTGTAATACAAATGGTTATAGTTACACATTTGTGATGATATTCGAAAGAATAGATTTTGATTGCAAAATGGTTCTCTTTGTCTAAACTCCTCCAGAATGGATCTCTTTGAATCTTTCAGCAGCAAACCGTACATTATCACCTAACAGTGTAAATAAAATTCTCTCCGTTTTACAACGCCTTTCTCGTGAGGTCGTTGGCCGTTTTCTTTTCCTGCTTCAGTCACAATTAATGATCTCTTTGGCAGAATTGATGAACTGACAACCTCAGTGGTCATTAACGGTCTCCGGATTCGCTGATCAACTATAAGCAGTCGGCCAAATCATTATGTATATAAAGACTGCCCCTCTACATAGAGTTGGGCGAAATCTATTCGATTGACGAGAGACGAATACATTTTTATTCGTAGTTTATATTCCCGAAATTCTTGTGTATGAGGTCAGACAAGTAAAAAACGAAAATACCACTTATTTTAAGATTGTGTGTAGATATATTTCAACTTTTTTAATTTTTAACATATTAAGGTACGTAAGGAGATTATATGTTTTAGGAGATACACAAAATGAAAATAAAATCGATTTATAATAAATTTTCTGATATCTAACATATTTGGGTCCCTTTATATGTTTTTCAAGTCGTAGAAACTGAAAATGCGATCGATTTTATGTTAGAAATAAAAAAAGAAATAAAATGGTCGTATCCAATCCTTACAGTCCAGATTTCTTAATGCTTCTTACTTTGTCACAAATCAAGTGATCCATCAGGACCTCAATGCTCTGTATGTTGCCGATTTGGCTAAAAGCAGATACCAATCCTTCAAAGATAAACTTCCCAACCACCCAAATCCACTTGTTTCTATCCTGATTTCTCCTTCCTCATCTGATAATCCTAGGCATCTGAAAAAAAGATGGTCTTAAGATCTTCTCTTCTAGAAATAATATTGGAGTTCTATCAATGGGTAGATTTTCCACATGTCTGTATCATGGCATTTTATAACTAACAGCAAATTTACTAGTTGTATATACTTTAATACAGTTGTAAATCTCAATAAATAAATTTTATTTAACAAAATTAAAGTTTATTCAGAATTTTGGTTTTACCTATTTTCTATCGTTTGTTTGGAACTTGAAAAATTCTGGGTCATGAAAATTTATGATGAGATAATTCTTGATAATGAAAATTTAGGAAAGTTATATAACAATAATTTACAAAAAAAAAAAGAAATGTAAGACTCAAACCATAGTAAACAGTCTGATGGTTTTAATGAACTTTTTTTTTTTTTTTTATATTCTTCTCATTGGAGCACAAGGTCCTGGAGATATATCGAGGAACCCCACATTTTCCATGATCTCTCCTTAAGGACACTCTTCAGAGATATGAATCCCAGGAAAGATACTTTACATATTCGACACTGAGGTGGATCTCGCTTGTTATCAGATGGTCATGGTTGAGCCGACAGTGTATAATTCTGAGGGGTCTCATAACTACTTCCTTTCTTCAGCATTGCCTGGAGGATGAAGACTACCAAACCAACTCTCTGTTGGCTAGATGATTTTGAGTTTGTTATTATCCGATGCAGTCCAATTTTGTTGCCTGTCATTTAGGATCGTAATCCGTATCGGTCGAAACAGATCTGAAGAGGGAATGTATATGAATATTATTATATATTTTTTATGTTATGTTATTTAAATATTTTTATAACTTTATATATATTAAATTTTATATAAAGTTTATCCCTTTGTAGCGAGAGGGAGCAATCGGTGCGATCACAACTCACCAGAGTTTGTCATTTTTATCTATTAATTGTCAATTGTCATTTTTATATATTAATAATTTCTGTACATAATACTTAGCAATATCTGTACAATGAATAATAAATTATAACAATGCAATGCACGAACCTATCTCAAGCAGACATGTACCGACCGCTTCTCGGTCATAGCCGCATGGACTAGGCCTATAAATAAGGGACTCTAAATGCCCCAATTTGATCTTAGATCCACATCCTTTCTTGGGTCTAGTTATGGCACAGGTGGCGTATACACTGCTTGAGATAGAGAAGTTCATTGCCAATCTATGGTCTCAAAAGTGGTTATTTCTGTACGCACACCTAAGACGATGGCCTATCTCATTTCTTTTTCTCCAGCAATCTTAGTCCGTCCGCTTCATCTCGGTAACTAAGATTGTAACCTAATCCTTAACGGTTACAATGGTCCGTCCGCTTCATCTCGGCAACCAGTGTAATTTCCCGTCTCTCCCCGGCTCTAGTCCGTCCGCTTCATCTCGGCAACTAGTAAGCTGACTCCTATCATGACAGTTCTAGTCCGTCCGCTTCATCTCGGCAACTAGAACTGTTACTCTACCTCAGAATCTCTCTTACCTAGACCTCTACCTGCGTCAGTGTCCAGGGCTCATCCTCTGGCACGGCCGTTCCTATCTTATTATTGAATACGCCTTGTCGAGGGCCTTCTGTAAAGTGGATATCAGGCTGGAGAAATCGCCTAAGACCAGACACCTTTTTTTAATATAGATATTTATTCAGATAGATATTCAGTAGGTTTACGACGAAGGGTTAAGGTGATTTGATGGGATTTGTTGGAATTTATTTTAATCCTCCAATTACGACACCATTCTTCGAGGGCTGTGATATGGGATTATTACTTTTTTTTTTTTTATATGCACGTATGTTGAGTATTTTTTTTTTTTTGTGATTTTAATGCAATAAATTGTTCATGACCATGTGATCAATGAAGAATTAATTTTATGTTTGTAGTATAGATCCAAATATTGGTGTAATAACTAGAGACGAAATTAAACATTTGATCAATGGTGAAGAAGAAAATGGATGAGAACTTCAAACAGCTGAAGAAATAATTTTTAATGTCTTGGAAAGTAATGAAGTTCAAGAAGTTTAAGAAAATGTGAATGGAAATACAGAAGAAGTTGTACTATGTTTTAACAAGTGCATCCAATGGGCGTGCGTAAAAAAAAAAAATAAAAAATAGATACATATATTTGCAAAAATTAGATTTAGGAAAACTTATTTAATGTAGTTTTTGTCTTTGGTTCTTACTACAGTTTTCAGATTCTGTTTCTGAAGCAAATGCGGTCAAAGTCCTTGAATAAGCTACAACGTTACCTGCTGGTCTATACTGTAACTAATACAGCTAGCATAACCGCTATGGTCCGGCATGACGCAACCACCAGCTAACCCTAGAAGTACTAATGTCATCAGGCAAATGCGGTATATTTCTCCTATACCTTCTTAGCTATTACAAAGAACTGCGGCTAGTACCCAGTCAGGACCTTCATACTACATCGTGCCTGCAGACTAGTACCCTGCAGAACGAAGTTCCTAGTATCCTGCAAGGACTTGCGGCTTGCACCAAATCAGGACTTGCATTCCCCTTCGTGACTGTAGACTAGTACTATGCAGAGCGAAGTTTCCATCCTTCGAGGCTGGCACCACTAAGACTCATCCTCTTCAATAATCTCCAAATCAGCTACCGAACCTGTTTGAGCATGGATTATCGAGGCCCTCCGGTACTGAATACAATTTCCTTTAATAATGTTGCTCTTACCCCAGTAGAATAAATCCGCTATCTTTGATTACATCTGGACAAACAACTAGCGTGGAATCATTACACAAGTCTGATAGGACAAGAAACTGCACGTCAATTCCGACTATTATAGCACTTAATAGACAAACCGTCTATACTTGCTATACAGAGCTGAGCTTTGGGGCTCCGTTAAACCTTCGAATTCCTCTCGTATCCAATCCTTACAAACCAAAATCCTTCGTAAAATCCTCAATGCACCGTACTATGTCACAAATAAAATCTTCCATAAAGACAATAATGTTCCATATGTAATCTATCCCAAACCATATATCAATCCTTCCATTATAAACTGAGTTTCATTCACAATCCACCGAGGGACCTGAAAAGAATATGACCTAGTGACCCTCTAATATAGAAATATTGTGTAGAGTGCTACCAATGGATGGTTTCTATACATGCCTGTACTATTTATCATTATGATCTTACATTAAATTTACTAGATGCATTTTTATGAAAATATAGTTAGGAATATTAATAAATAAAAAAAAATACTGAAATAATTCTTTATATTTCATAACCTCCTTAAATGACAGGGCGTCGTAAGTGTACGTAAGTTAGTATCTATTCACGTTTTTACGCGAAGGCTTCATATCGTCAATATATTAACTGTTTTATTGGATATATTGTAGTAATTGTGTTTAATCAGGTATATTTATATTATATTATATTACCTATTATATAGGTTATATATTGTAGCAATAATACTGACTTGTGCTATAACTGGATGTTTAATAATATTTGTCACATAAGGTGAGCTGTAAGTTGATTTAATGTCGTCAGTGACAGTTGGTTTTATTAAATTATTACGATTTGTGACAATTATTACGTTTTACAACCAATCTTTGCCATGCCTTTGACATAAGTTAGATGTAGGAAGCTGGCAACACTGAGTGCTCTGGCAACACTGAGTGCTGAATAACCTGCCTAGTGTAGTTATCTAAGAGAACGGTAAAGTCATGAAAATTATTATTGTCTATCGCCATTATATTATGTTATATCAATATGTGTTCATCAAGATTGTACAGAGTTGTTATTTATATAACAACTATCAACTATCCTACATGGACATAAAATGTTTAAGGAACGTGTTAATCATTACTTAGTGTATTGCTAAGATTAAGGTATTGAATATATTTGTAGATATCTAACATTTAGATGTTAAATATTAAGATAAATAATATTTAATTTACTATTACAGTTATTAACCACCACAGTTTGTTAACTCGGTAATAGTACAAGAGCCGGGAAGAAAAAAATGTATGTATAATTAATAGTCAAAGTTGATGAGTGTGCCAAGTATAGGGGAACAAAAAATGGCGGCTATTTCAAAACCTTAAAAAAACATTAATTTCTTATTCGGAGCTCTATTTCTTAAAAACTACCAACAACACTCGAAAATCTAATAGAACATTATTTAAAGAAGAGTAAATTTGCTAAAATATTAGCCCAAAAAGAGCTATTTATGTCCTATAGTTCTCGAGATATAGCTTTTAAAAAAGCAAAATTTCTTAAAAATCGGAAAGAACTAGTAGTAAGCTAATTTATTTTGAGAAATCTATATCTCAGGAACTATGTGACATACAGATGTCTATTAGCACTCAAATTAAAACTAGTTTAATGGACTATAAATACGTTTATCACCTTTACCTTTCTTAGGAATAGTAGTTTTCATGATATTTGCTAAATTAAATTGATTTATAGTTGTTCAGACAATGAGTTTGATTTATGAAAAACTTCATTTCAGAAACCATTGGACGTAGAAATGTTTCCCAGCGCTCAAATTAAAGCTGGTTAAAATTACTACAAAATAGTTAATTATATTCATCTTTGTAGAAGTTGTAGTTTTTATGATATTTGACAAAATAAACTCACAAGATGTTAATTTATAGTTGTTCGTATAAAATGTTGGATTTTTGAAAAAATATATCTCTAGATTCATAAGACGTACATATATCTGCCAACACTCAAAATAAAGGAAATTTAACTCACTATACAGTAGTTTATGACACTTATCTTCGTAGGGGTAGTAGTTTTTATGATATTCCATTATGAATATAAATTTGGCAAATGAAAATTTGTCCGAACAACTATAATTCAATTTAATTTAACAAATTTCATGTAAATTATTACTCCTACGAAGATAAACATCGTAAACTACTTTATAGCTCATTAAACTAGCTTCAATTTGAGTGCGAATAGACATCTATTCGTTAAATGGTTTTTGAGATATAGATTTTTCAAAATAAACTCACTAACTACCGATCTTTCAGTACGTCCCATACATTTTTATTAAATTTTGCTTTTTAAAAAGCTATATCTAGAAAACTAGTCAACGTAAATAACTCTATTAGGGCTCATATTTTAGCAAATTTACTATACTTTACATTTAAAGTCATTACGTTATCTTAGGTTTTCTTGTGTTGTTCCTACTTTTGAGATATAGAGCTCCGAATGAAAAATTAGTTTTTTTATCACTTTGAAACAGCCGCCATTATTTATTCCCCTTACCTATACTTGGCAGACTCATCAATTTTGACTATTAATTATACATAGTTTTCATTAAAGTAATCAAAAATTGGGGTGAGATAACTGCCTTTTTTCTCCTCATGGGCTCTTGTACTATAACCAGGGCAGCAATGACCCTCACTTCAAAATTATAAAGTTATGAATTCACACATGTTTCTTTTGGCTAATTTTTCTCTCTTGTTGAACAACCCTATATAATGTTAACAAATTAATTTTCTTTCACTTTCAATTGCTTCAATTAAATTACATACAGCCACTCATTAACCCAACCAGCATTCTGAAGTGAGGTAGCAACTGGCCTTGAAGGTTCACTTTACACACGCAACACTAAATAGGTTAGGACATGATAACGTATAAATTTCGCAAAAACCTAATTTAAAATTTCCTAAAAAAAGGATACACTTTAAAATTATCAAATTTATTCCTTAAAACGGAATAAACTATTCGTGCAAGTCACGGAACAAAATATAAATATAGGATTAGATTAGATTAGATTTTTATTCAGGGCGTTCAACATCTAGGTTATTACAACTTTTTTACTTTATTTATCTTCTCGTCTTTGACATTTGATA
>NW_027106400.1:256090-258765 GCF_000696795.3 Halyomorpha halys | reverse complement strand
GCTTTGTTGATAATGGGGAATGACAGGTTTGGCATATAGGCTGGTCCTCTTTTGTGATAAGTGGAGGTGTGTTAATTTGGGATGTCCTATTCTTACTCTTGCAACAACTACTTCTTCTCTTCTGTTTTCCCTTATGGCACTTGTCCACTTTTGTGTGTTTTTTTTTTACATTTCTTAATTTATTGGTGAGTGGTACGTCAGCCCACATTGAATCCCAACTTTTTTTAGTTATGAATTTTGTCTATCGTAGGTCCGCTTTGATTGAAGTTTGATAGACTCTGGAGTGCAGACATTGAATCTGTACAAATGAGTATGTTTAAGTATTCACTTTCTATAGATAAATGAAGTGCTGTTGAAATCGCCTGAAGTTCAGCTGTAAATATTGTTGAGTATTTGGGCAATTCATATCTTTTGGGTGTCCCATGTGCCATTATTGCAAAACCAACATTTTCATTTTGTTTAAATATAGGAGGGCATGGCTTCACAGTTAAAAACTAAATCTTTACTCTCATAAATTGAACTACTCATTTATATAAATTACTAGCGGATCTAGCAATACTTCGCTATTTCTATATTTTAGAATGTATTTAGATTTAATGAACTTTTTTTCTTTCTTCTAAGCCCCAGTGCGTGAGGATGAAGTCATGGTGGAAGGTAGCCTCTTTTTCTTCATTCTGGTAATGCAATTTAAGTGGGTGCTGAGAAAAGCCGAGTCTGAGTTTGATTGTTTGTGTCTGCCATCTTTGTGGCCGTACTGAAGGCTGTCAACAAATTTGATGCCTCCTCGATATAAATTCTGTCACAGTCGGTAGTTCGAATGTCGTATGCATGTGATCCGTCTTTTCTCTCTGAAGTATGTCTCACTGTACGCTTCAGTATACCGCTATGACACTCTTGGAGCCAGGGTAGTACTGACGGAGTAAATTCTTATTCAATTATCCTCGGGAAGGTCCTGAGTCCAGAGCCGGCAAACCTTCAAACAGATTTAATGAACACAATTGGTAGTTTGATATATATTATTGTATTTAGTTAAATTAAACATATACATAGACTTTAGTATTATGATTTGGTAACATAAATTGAACCAATATATGCGTTGGCATTCGTTTTTAGGATCTCAAAAAAGAAAGGTTGAAAGATTAGACATTATGCTTTCCAACGGTTCTATTAACTTAGGGATTGAATAAAATAAACGATAACATGAAAAATAGCAAACGGAAGAAAAAAAAAATCAAGTTGAAAAATTTCTAATCTTTAGTATCTTTGATGGAGGCGCGTAGTAAGGCGCGATGCTCCTAACTCCGAGGACCCGGTGCTATGTACGCTATGGAGCTTTATCCGGGATGCCAGGATAATCGCCGAAGGAAATTATCCAAAAATAAGTTAATTAATTAATTAAACATTGAGTCCTAAAAAACTATTATTATGATTAAATTCTTTTCCAAAGGCTATTTGTGTGTTTACCAGTTTACCAATTAAATACCTTTATACTTATAAAATGTTGTTACCATTAATTATATAGTATAAAAAAGGGTGGTATACTAGGTCATATAATAGTATATAAACTACATAAAGAGATTAACTATTTATTTACAATTTATTACCATGATTAAACTGGTTGTTATGATTCAGATAAAGGTTGCCATAAAATATAAATTATTACATTATTACTTATTGGTTAATTTATACTTATAGCTGCTGACCAAGTCTTAACCGAATGACCTTCTAATTGAAAAACATCAGATAACATTTGACTGCGTAGCAGAGAACATTAACATGGTAGCCTTCGATAGTTCAGTTCAAGAAGTACATAACAAATCTGGCTGGGTATCACTCAACCTACTTCCGTCCCCAAGTTTTGTATAGATTGGTGAAAAACCATCATTTTTTTTATTATGGATTTGGTGAATGACACAATCTTCCTTGTTTAAATGTAACAATTTATTTCATATTCAACGACATTTCGGGATTATGCCCTATCTTCAGGTTGCTCTAAAACCAAATTCAACAAAATTTAAACACTACTACTATATCATATAATCATCAAAACTATTCATAAACTATTTTATAATTAACTCCTTAATTTGTAATTAATGCTAAGATTGAATCATATTATTGTCACTTATTAAATATAAAAAAACTTTTTATAATATTAACTATTATGCATTTTCATGGAGAATAATTACCTTCCTGAAGGTTATCTTTCATTATGATAACAACCATATAGACTATAACAATCATGTCCTACCTCTATTACCACAAAGATGAACAATCTAACTAAAATTATGATATGTATGAGAGGCACCAGCTGGAGTTTTTAACTTAAAATAATTTCTTTTGTCGGCATGCCAAAGATACCGCCGGATCTAGGCAAAAATCCGTCGGCAACAGATCTAAAGAAATGTACAAAGATTTATAGATAACAGAGAGTATGCACCCTCTGGGACACGGTCAACCGTGTAGACTGAGTTAAACAAACAAACAGCCCTTATCTTGCACGTGGCCAGTTTAGACATTAGAAAGAACAGTGAACAGTTGTGTGAACAGTTTAGACAGAGAAATAGCCGCCGTAATTGATAACAAATAAACACCCCTTATCTCACACGGGCCTCTCTAAAAACCTCGGGAAACATAAAGTAAGCCGCCAGAAGCCGGCTTTCTTCAAAGAAGAAACT
>NW_027106400.1:249888-251165 GCF_000696795.3 Halyomorpha halys | reverse complement strand
ATGTATATACGTCCTCAAATATAGCAATATCTAAACATTGTAGGGTTTGCTAGTATATGATATAAAGTATCATATACTTAGCAAACAAAAGTATCATATGCTTATTGTTCCTTATATAATGAGTGGTTTGGGGTTATTATGTAAAAATGATTCATATTTTATGTAGTATATATATGACAATATCATTGATAATCAAATCGTATAAAAGATTAAGAAAAAATCAACTGAATCGGACCAGTATTAACGATGATACAGCGAAATTAGCTGTTATCATTTATGTTACCATAGTTACCGGCTTATCACTTTTATCTATCGATTAATTGATATTTATCTTTCAATAGTATTCAATTAATGTATATACGTCCTCAAATATAGCAATATCTAAACATTGTAGGGTATATGCTATAATTAGGGTATTTGCTAGTATATGATATAAAATACCACATACTTTAAATATGCAGTTATATTTGCTTCAATGCTTATTTTTATTGTTCTCTATTTAATGATTGGTTTGGGGGCTATTATATAAAAACTATTTATATTTTATGTAGTATATTTATATGACAATATCTTAATCAAATTATTTCAATGGATAAGAAAAAAATCACCTTGATCGGAGCAGTACTAACGATTATATAGCGAATTGCTTCCATATTTATTTCCAATGCGTCCCGTGACTGTTGCCATAGTTACCGCTATCTCTTCTTATCAGAGATCTAATACTAGCTCACCCGGCAGAGCTTTGCTATTCCTATCAATGAGCAACAACATACATTTAATAAGCACAATTTCAATTATTGTATTTAGTTAACAATAAATATTTAAAAATACTTTATTATATGGTTTTGTAACATAAACTGAAAGATTACATCCTACTAGGAGTGAAAAAGAAATTTATATTAAAAATATACTCTTTTAATTATCTTTAAACCTTGCATTTTAGTTGATTTTTTCTTTTTCTTTTAAGTTAAATATCCTTTATTTTGAGTTTTGGGAGACATATGTGCCTCTTATGAATCTATTATAAAATTAACATTTTGTGAGTTTATTTTGTCAAATATCATAAAAACTACTACTCCTACAAAGATAAACATAATTAAATATTTTGTAGTAAATTTAACTAGCTTTAATTTTAGCGCTGGCAAACATCTGTACGTCTAATGGTTTCTGAAATGAAGTTTTTCATAAATCAAACTTATTGTCTGAACAACTATAATTCAATTTATTTTGGCAAATATCGTGAAAACTACTATTCCTAGGAAGGTAAAGGTCATAAA
>NW_027106400.1:245896-249303 GCF_000696795.3 Halyomorpha halys | reverse complement strand
TCATAAATCAAACTTATTGTCTGAACAACTATAATTCAATTTATTTTGGCAAATATCGTGAAAACTACTATTCCTAGGAAGGTAAAGGTCATAAACTTCTTTATAGTCCATTAAACTAGTTTTAATTTGAGTGCTAATAGACATACATAGTTATGTCTATTAGCACTCAAATTAAAACTAGTAAATTAGGATCAAGAGATATATTTTTATATCTACAACTATAAATCAATTTACTTCACCAAATATCATGAAAACTACTATTCCTAGGAAGGTAAAGGTCATAAACTTCTTTATAGTCCATTAAACTAGTTTTAATTTGAGTGCTAATAGACATCTGCACGTCACATAGTTCCTGAGATATAGATTTCTCAAAATAAATGATCTAACTACTAATCTTTCAGAAGATTTTTAAGAAATTTTGCTTTTTAAAAAGCTATATCTCGAGAACTATTGGACGTAAATAGTTTTATTAGAGATCATATTTCAGAAGCTATTTTTTAATCCCCCTACCTATACTTGGCAGACTCATCAATTTTGACTAGTAAGTAGACATAGTTTTTATTGAAGTAATCAAAAATTGGGGTGAAATAACTGCCTTTTTTTCTTCCCGGGTCTTGTACTAGATTGTGATGGGTATTTTTGCTGAAAGTTCAGAATTTTCCCGAGAAGATTATAAGCTAGCTTATAGCTAGATTATAAGTTAAAACAAATACTTAATATTATACAGCGAAGTTAGCTGTTACCATTTATGTTACTATGGTTACCGTCTTACTACTTCATCTATATATAATTGATATTTAAGTTTCAATAGTATTCAATTAATGTATATACATCTTCAAATATAACAATAGCGAAAAATTACTGAGTCTGCTAGTTTAAAATATTTTGAAAAATGAAAATTCCGATAATATAAGATCATTTCAGAGTATCCATTAATACCTTTTTATTGTTGATAAATATAATATAATTCTCTAGTAGAAATAGTATTAGTTAGATAGAGATAGGAGCGTAGTGGGAGAGCGACAGTAGCGCTGCCGCCGGAGAAGGGTACAGTCAGTGCTCACAGTGTGTGCCTGCTCTCTGGTGTGGTAGTCTCGTGCGGAACGGACTTCTCTTGTTTGTTGTTTGTTGTATTGTTACTGCAGTTGTCGAGTCAGTGATATGGCGACAGTTGTGATGTAGCAGTCTGACATCTCTCCTCTAACCAGTCATCTGCACCATCTGTTCCTACAATCCTGGATATCCAATCGAGGTATGCCTTAATAAACTATTAAATGTCATCGTACTCACTCACGTGTCTATATGTACTTGTTTAAATTATATAAAGTTTATTTACTTTTTTAAAACTCTAGCTAAGAACTTCGACCCTAGGAAATAAATATTTAAACAAAATGCCCGCACAATCCCATTCTACTTTCGTCACGTTTCACGCCCCGATGTTTAGCTCACGTTTTTACCGGGGATCGATAAGTTAAATTTGTTTCCTTAGACCTGTCTAGATGAGCTGCTGTGTACGGCAATGTCGTTGTTTTATCCGTATTACGGAAACTTAGCAAACTACTACGATAACAAGGCTAAAAATAAACATTGAGTAGCCGTGTGATTCTATCTAATAAGCTAAATACTTTTTATCACTATCACATTTCATTATTGCCCTTTGGACATTATTGTTATGGTTATTGAAGTGTTATCACTTTCTCCTGTAACCATAGCAACAGCCGTTATTTTCTTGTTTAAAGGTTATAGAAAGGTTGTTTGATTTTAATTTCTATTTGGTTTAGAATTAAAGTATTTTTGACTGATAACATCTCACAGTCTCAAATGCTATTAAAAGTGAGCATTAAACTTCATAAAATAAAAATATCAATCAATATATAGTATTTTGATATGATTATTTTGAATTATACACTAAAAACAGTATTTTTTTACGTAATTTTTTTGTTTCGTAAATGACGTAAACTTCAACTTAAATATATTCTATTAAGAAAATAATAAAAAAAATATATATATATGAAAATATCTTTTTCTTAATTAAATTTCAATTAATATACTTATTATATTATTCACTTATCACAAAATAAAAAAATCTGAGTCTAGTACAGCTTTGACAGTTAAGGACGATGACTCCTTCGCAGCCCAGAAGAATCTTAACACTGCCTAAACCTTACTGTTTTGAATATTGTATTTTATATGTATCGTTGTGTATTTTTTATTTTATGAGCATTGTATTAGGAATCCGCCCTGTATTGATTAAATTCGTTAATAAGGAGAGTTGCCTTCATTGCCACGCTCCATTGGAGCCACGATTTCCATTGAGAAATCCCACTGATTCATTGAATTGGCCCATGATAATTTGCATATTCTCTCATACGTATATTTTTTAAAAATATTTTTGTATTTATTTAATTTTATCTAATTACTTATGTATTAGTATTAATGAAAAAACAAAACAAATATTTTTATTAGCATAAATCTTATGTGTCTGAATTTAAATTTCGGTATAAAATAACTGAACTTTTTACCCAAATCAGAGATCCTTCGGTATAAAATTATACAAAAAAATTATAGTGTAATAAATATAATAATTGATTTATTTATGAATAAAATAAGAAATTAATTGAAATAATGTTTCTTTTTCTGTATTATTTTTTTTTTTATAACTTATTTCTATCATATCATTATTTACTTTATAATTGATTTATTTCTGAATAAACAAATCAGAAAAAATTAATAAAATAACATATTTCTCGTGATGGATAACAAGTATAGCTCAGTAAAACAAAATAACTTTATATAACTAAATCATAAGCAAAAAATTAATAATATATTATATTTTAATTTAACCCTCTCACTTTAAACCCCCCCCCCAAAAAAAAAAAAAAAAAAAACTTCTTTACGTGATGGACAATGTTTTTCTAAAAAAAAGCATAGGAATTGTATATTGAACAAAAAACTTTAAGTTTTTCAATTTGTGCATTTTTTTTTTTTTTTTTTTTTTTTTTTTTTTTTTTTTTCCCACCCCCAAAAAAAAAAAAAATAAATACTTCTTTACTTGTTAAAAAAGTCTAAACGTAGAAAAAAAAATATTTTTTTCAATTATTCGTAATTTTTTTTTAAATTAAAGCTGATATCTGCGTTATTTATACTTAAGTAGTTTAGTCTAAAACGTGATTTTTCATTTTTTATCACTTAATCTAAATACCTTAATTTGGATTATTTCTTCATAAATTTTTATCTATATTTGTTTTCAATCTTTCTAGAAAAAATCCTATCTTGAGTGGCCTTTATAATAAATATGTAATATATAATAAATATAATTCAATTTATTTTGGCAAATATCGTGAAAACTACTATTCCTAGGAAGGTAAAGGTCATAAACTTCTTTATAGTCCATTAAACTAGTTTTA
>NW_027106400.1:238258-245846 GCF_000696795.3 Halyomorpha halys | reverse complement strand
AATGTAATAATTATATATATTATGTAGTAATTTAGGTTTATTTAAACAAATTCAAAGAGAAAATAAGACATGGAGAAAAATAAGAAAATTAATATGAA
Organism: Halyomorpha halys; assembly: GCF_000696795.3. Classification (NCBI taxonomy): domain Eukaryota; kingdom Metazoa; phylum Arthropoda; class Insecta; order Hemiptera; family Pentatomidae; genus Halyomorpha; species Halyomorpha halys. Next base: position 245,748 of record NW_027106400.1, on the reverse strand, counting down.
AGCATAAATATATTCTATGTAATATATAATAAATTTAATGATAATAATATAATATAGATAAATATACCCCTCAATAATAAATATATAATGTTACATTTACATGTGATCATTTCAATGATTTTATTATTAACCTCCGAATTGATATATTTTTTAATAAAAGGATTGAGAAATTTGAAACTTAAAACAATTTCAATATACAAAAAATATTGTTCATTTCCACATAAGTAAAGGAATGTTCGAAAGTGAACTTTTGTTCGTGGCACATCTGACAAAAATAACTTCTTTTTTTTCTGAGGTATTCCATAAATTGTATCGTAGACTTGATTTAATTTATAGCAACTCTTTAGGCTTTAGGAAAGTCTGTAGAAAGTAACCTCAGTCTATGATACTATCTTTAGAATACGCTCAAATCGAAATAAAAACAAAAAATAATTTTTTGTAAGATGTGCCCCTATTGAAAAAAAACAAAAAGCGATGCTATATGTACTTACATAAACTTAGAAACTTAGGTCCAACTGATCTCAGCCGTTTTTAAATTACAGTTTCAAAGTAAAAAAAAATCTTATGTCAATTTCCTTTTTATTTAACTGTTTGTTTTACCTAAATTATATTATTTTACAATCTCATTTCTATTGTTAACAGTTTTTTGTTGTTGTTTTTTTTAATGAAGATATAATTTTTTATTCTGAATTCAGAGTTTTTGCTGCTTCCTGCAAATTTAGTTATTTTTTTTAGAATTCATTCAACAAACATCTCGTGAGTAATTGACCAAACCATCAATTTTTCTGTGTAAAAATCATACGTTTATTTTTATATTGCTACTATTATTTTGTGTTGATCATATTTTTATTTTATATAATTATTAATTGATAAAGCTGCTACAATAGTACAAATATTTCATTTTAAAAATGGGAACAGTTTTTAATATATTTTTATTATTTTAAAAAATCAAATGGTATTCTTTTTAAGTCTTTATTATTTCATTAACAGTACAACATTTTGGCCAATTCGACCTTCCTCAAGGACAATCTTAAATATAAATTTACACCTCACATCCAATTATTTAAAAAAAGTTTTGCAGGCTATTCTGCCCAGGTCATGTATTACATACAGGTCATTAATAAAACTTTTAATTTTTGATCAATTATCATTTGATTTTTATCATAAACATATGATTTTTTTTATATGGTAGTTGATAGTGTAAGTTGGTCTAAAATTAAAAATTTTATTAATGACTTGTAATATATGACCTGGGTAGAATAGCCTACAAAACATTTTTAAATTTGGATGCGAGGTTCAAATTTATATTTAAGATTTTACTTGTGGATGGCCGAAACGTTGGACTGTAGATGACATAATCGAGAGTGTTGAGACTTAACATGGATACCATTTGATTTATTTAAATAACAAATACCAGTCTCAAAAAATTGTAAAGATTATATGTGAATGAATATATTTATATTTTTAAAATTTTGTATATTTAGAAATTAGATCGAATATAAAGATATCCCGCTCCGTGTGTTTCCATTTCGGTTCCTATGTTCTGGTTTATTTATAAAAAGAGGAGAACACCTCAACATGCATTGCCAGTCTTGTTAAGGTAAAAATATCGCTTCCTCTGCAATAAAAAAGTTCCTGAAGACATAAAACTTTATGACCCCGCGTCCGATTTGGACTGGAGCCTGGAGTACCTTGACCATCCACAATTAACACGTTCGATGACAGGGAGGTCAGGTTCGACTCTACTCCCGCGCTAAGAGGAACATTCTTGACCCTCGGAGATTTTAATTTTTAACCCGTTATTTAGCGGTAATTCTTTTTTTTATTGCATAAATACATAATGTAAAATATTTTATATGTTGTTTTTAGTGTATACCTTTATACAATACAATTTTCTAGATACTAATTACATTTTACATAATTATTCTTTTTTACATTTCGGTGAAAAAAACCCAAAACATTATTGAATAAAATAAAATACGTAACATTGAATAGAATAAAATAGATATCATGGAGTAACATGAAATACATTTCATTGATTTATGTTTACATTTATATATGTTTAGTTATTTTGCGTTTATATGTACAGACTTTAGTTTTAACATAATTTCATATTTCTATGATTAGATGGTTTAATGAGTTGGGTTAAGACTGAAAGAAATTATATGTCAGTAAAAAACATGTAATCCTGTAAGGTGTTTATATTTAATTTAGTGTGTATTATAGATATTATAGTGTAATATGGAGAGTTATTAACGATTCTGAGGCATCTTTTTTGGAAATATTTGCATTTTTTTTATATTGGTTGGACTAGTAAAGCTCTATACGGGGCAGCCATAAGTTAAGATGGGTCTTAGTAACACTTTGTATATTATTAATTTATTTCTCCTGAAATTTACCTTGCGTTTTTCAATTTCGAATTGATGCGGTGATTAAATAATATAGGGTGTTTTTTTAAGCCCGATAGAACTTGAAATTGTAAAAAATAACACAAAAAATTAAATTGTAATCAAAAATTTTTTTTTATTCGAAAGATCAATACGTGACATTAACATTTGAAAATGATTTCGGGCATATGGGCACCGCGGCTGTTCTTGACGAAGCGCATTCTGTAAAATTGTGTTCAGCGATGAGGCGCATTTTTGGCTTAACGGGTTTGTTAATAAGCAAAATTGCCGCATATGGTCGTGCGATTTGACACCTCTCGATTATTTCCTGTGGGGCTACGTGAAGTCACTGGTTTATGCTGATAAACCAGCAACAATTGACGCCTTGGAGGCCAGCATTGTTCGTGTTATTCGTGACATACGGCCAGCAGTGCTCGAAAAAGTGGCCCAAAATTGGACGTCCAGAATGCGCTTCGTCAAGAACAGCCGCGGTGCCCATATGCCCGAAATCATTTTCAAATGTTAATGTCACGTATTGATCTTTCGAATAAAAAAAAATTTTGATTACAATTTAATTTTTTGTGTTATTTTTTACAATTTCAAGTTCTATCGGGCTTAAAAAAACACCCTATAGAATGCTGTCCAATGTGACTTACGTTTGACCCAATCTGAAAGTTTTGGTCGTTATCTTCTCCAATGTTGCCTAGACATGATTTAGTGAAGTAATAGTATAGCTCAAAATTACTTATGAGAGCAATTTTATTTTTCATATTTTTAATTAGTTTAGTATTTTATTTTTCTCTTATCATCTCCCTCGTTCCTTATTTTCTTAAGAAGAGAACTAGGAAATGTTGAATTATATCTTAATCAAACAAAGTATTTATTTGAATAGATTCTAACTCTATTTTTAACATATATGTTTAATAAATGAACTTTGGCTTGATCTTTCTATTAAGTATGTTGCAATTATACACAATGTATACACCCAAATTCTTTTGTTTTTACTTGTATATTATATAAAAGTACAACCCATTAAGGGTCAGTGTTGCAGTACTTCGGGAATGTTAATAGACCAGTGGTTGTAAAAGGTGTTGAATTGGTCAGAATCACGCTAGAATATATATATAAATGTTTAAAATTGTTAACACGCCAGATATTTAACGTTAAAGTGTATTTCCTTCCCACCAGATCTAAATATGTTCATTGTATTTTTTTACTTCGTGTACTCTAATTACTTTGTTTGTTTGTTTTTATAATATGGGAAGTTATTATTCCGCTAACACTCATGTTTTATTTATACTTAACTAAAAAAAATAAACTCATTACATCTTTTTTTTTTTTTTTTACATTTCTAGAATAATAATATCTCTTGATAAGATATTTTCATTATTTCGGTCATGTTGTTTTTTTTTTTTTTATTTCTCATCATCCTTTTATTATTAAAAACAATTGCATACATACCATACATACATACGAACGGAAAAGGTCTCCGTTCATGTTGAAATCCACGAAATTTAGAGATGCAAGGAGTTTACCAGTCACGAAATTTGGGAATTTAATAATAATAATAATAAAGGCCTGACGAAGCCGAAGGTTCGATGCCGATACCACCAAACGATCCCATCCTTCCAGTGATGCCCCTCCAAACCCAATTCCACTAAATCTGTTTTAACGCAATCCTCCCATCTACGTTTCGGTCTACCTCTCGGACGTATACCCGCTGGTTCAGTGTTTATTAACATTTTAGGGATCCGCTCGTTACTAAGTCCTACAACCTTACATGCCCATCTTATACGCCGCAATGCTATAACTTGAATTATATTTACCTGGTGTAGGTCCCTTAATTCAATGTTGTGTAATCTTCTTAATTCTCCCGTTAATTCATCCTTTTTCGGTCCGTATATTCTGCATAGTACTTTATTTTCGAAAACCTTAAGGCGCTGTTCACCACTTAGTGTAAAACGCCAAGTCTCGCATCCATAAAGAATATTGGGAAGGATAATAGTTTAGTAAATTCTAATTTTTAAGTTTTTCGATAGAAGGCGCGAGCTAAGCAGTATCGAAATTGAAAAATAACAAGGACTTCCCGCCATCAACCTATCTTTTATTTCCTCATCAATTTCGTTTTTTCTAGTTACCGTATAACCTAAATACTTAAACCTATCTACCTGTTCAAACGTATTTCCTCCCATATCTATTATCACCGAAATTGCTCGCGTTTCTACTGGTAACCATGTATTTTGTTTTATCCGTGTTTATTTAAGACCTAGTTCCTTGCTGGAGTTTATTAGCATGGTTGTATTTAGTTCTATAGTTTCTTTGTCCCCACTCAATAATACCAAATCATCAATACTTTATCACCCAAAGTTAAACACTTTTCGGTATTCATCACACTTTTAATGACGTATTCTAGTGCTAGATTAAATATATTGGGAATTTATAATATAAATTTTGCCAAACTCAGGAAAGAAAAGTATGTATATATATATAATTATTTTATCTAATTGCCTTGTTATATTCTCTTTCACAACGTAATCATGGTTATCCGTGACCCATCAATCGGTCCCTTTTTAGAGCGAGGTCTTGAGGAAGAAAAAAATGCAAGACAAATTATTTGTGCTCTAATTTAAAATATAGATTGAAATAATTGATTTCACTTGATGAAATATATTTTCCTTAAATTTTTGACAGAGATAACGAGTGACCAAAAATAAATCTGGTTTTTATTTCAATAAGGATCCGTTGAAAACAGTAGTGATATCACTTTCCAATATTTCAATTAATTTGAAATATATTAATTTAGTCTCTATTTGTACATTATCTTGAAATTAAATAATTTATTTGTTATTGGGGAATGTCCCTGTTTGTGTTGGCCAAAAATAATTTTACCCTAACCTCCAACTCCTTTCCAAATTGGGTCAAATCAAATGAGTAACTAAGCTACACTTACAATATATATTATAAATTATGATATATTTTAAGGATTATAAATTCCATTAAAAAAAGTGGTGTAACTAAGCTACACATATATCATAAATTATGATATATTTTAAGGATTATAAATTCCATTAAAAAAATCATGCGATCATGAAAATATCAAATCTGGGTTATATAACATTTATAATTAATTGGATTATTAAAAATTCTAAAAATATTAAAACATATGCTATACTTTAATTAAAATTAAAGAATTTTGATTTAACTGATTTTGACTAGAATCCTTTCTCCGCGTGATGATCCAGTACGAACTATTTCAATTAAGAGGAAACCTATCTGAATTAAAGATGACTCAATTTTTTACTGATTCCCCGAGTTTAGTCAGAATCGTTCGCAATAGTTTAGTTGTGGGTAGCCTCTCATCGTGAGTAGCTATTTAAATATGACACTAGAAGATATGTCTTGTAATCTGAATCTAGATTACGAAATTGGTCTTTTAGGAGATATGTTGAACGACGTTCAATGTTACTCTTTTTATCATTCGCATCTGGGCGTAATTATCTTCACATAAATTTATAATTATCAATTATATATTAAAAAAAACTAAAAGCGAATATTTCACCTTTATATATGTTGAAATATTCGAATCCAGTCCTATGAAGTTAGTATTAATTAAATATCTTGGCTCATTAGAGACCCCCCAACATTCCGCGGAGTCTTATCGCTTATCGATTAAGTTGTACTCAATGGTAGTTATATTTTTTTTAAATGTCATAAAGGCAATATAGTGATTTTTTTCAAGTGCAATTGAATCCACATATGAAATAAGAAATGAACCAGTATTTTTGTGAAGTTGTGCTATATGGGCTGTATTGATATTTATTTCACAAATTTCCAATTCACTACATTAACAGTGGTCCTCTGTATCATTAGTACAAGAGCAGGGAAGAAAAAAAGGCAGTTATCTCACCCCAATTTTTGATTACTTCAATAAAAACTATGAATAATTAATAGTCAAAATTGATAAGTCTGCCAAGTATAGATAGGGGGATTAAACAATTTTTTTTTTAGGTTTTAAAACAGCCTTCATATGTTTTAAAACCTAAAAAAAAAATTAATTTTTCATTCGCAGCTCTATATCTTAAGAAACACCAACAACACTAGAAAATCTAAGAGAACATTATTTAAAGAAGAGTAAATTTTCTGAAATATTAGCCCTAAAGGAGCTATTTACGTCCAATAGTTCTCGAGATATAGCTTTTTAAAAAGCAAAATTTCTTAAAAATCTACTAAAAGATTAGTAGTTAGTTAATTTATTTTGAGAAATCTATATCTCAGAAACTATGTGACGTACAGATGTCTATTAGTACTCAAATTAAAGCTAGTTTAATGGACAATAAAGAAGTTTATGAGCTTTACCTTCATAGGAATAGTTTATAGTTTTTGTAATAAAAATAGAATAAATTTATAATTGTTCGGACAATAAATTTGATTTATGAAAAACTTTATTTCAAAAACCATTGGACCTACTGATGTCTGTCAGCGCTCAAAGTAAAGCTAGTTAAATTGACTATAAAATAGTTAATTATGTTTATCTTTGTAGGAGTAGTAGCATTTATTGATATTTATGACAAAATAAACTCACAAAATGTTAATTTCTAGTTGTTCGTATAAAATGTTGGAATTTTGAAAAAATATATCTCTTGATCCATAAAACGCAACTATGTCTGCCAACACTCAAAATAAAGAAAATTTAACTTACTATTAAGTAGTTTATGATACTTATCTTCGTAGGGATAGTAGTTTTTATGATATTCACATATGAATATAAATTTGGCAAATGAAAATTTGTCCGAACAACTATAAATCAAGTTATTTTAGCCAATTTCATGTAAACTATTACTCCTACGAAGATAAACACCATAAACTACTTTATGATGATTATAAACTACTTACTGCACCGTCATACCGTTCATCCGATTGTGGTGGAGCATATTGTTGAATGTTCAGAATTTTCCCAGGAAGAATATAGACTGGCTTAATTTTTTCCGTTAAAAAAAAAGTTACTAACAAAATTTAGCTTTTTTGCGCTTAGCTCAAAAAGTATACATTATTTTCTAACAACCGTTGGAAAGCTTGTTATCTCCCCTTTTAACATTCACGAAC
>NW_027106400.1:230542-238208 GCF_000696795.3 Halyomorpha halys | reverse complement strand
GATATATAAGAAGATGGTCAGGGTTGCGGTCAAAAGAGAAATAAAAATAGTTTGCAACTACTTATTTTCCGACGTTTCGCCCCACTTTGCAGGGCTTCATCAGGGCTAAAAAGATTATTCTTATCACATTGTATCTTTTTGTATCTTTTTAGCCCTGATGAAGCCCTGCAAAGTGGGGCGAAACGTCGGACATTAAAATAGTTATAAACTTTTTTTGACTGCAACCCTGACCATCTTCTTATATATAAAAATTAAAATTTAATGCTCTTATAAGGGCGAATATTAGTTTATGTTTTTTTTTTTTTTTTTTTTCAAAAATACGTATTTAAGGATTTATGGAAGTGCTAAAAACGAATATCAAGTTTGTTTCACTAATAAATCTTTTAGCACAATTTGATAGGTCAGTCCGTCTGATTTGTTTTAATACCTTAGTAATATTGAAGCACAGTAAGGATCATTATATAAGAAATGTTCATATTTTATGTAGTGTATTTATATGGCAAGATCATTGATAATCAAATTGTCTAAAAGAATAAGAATAATCAGCTGAATCGGACCAGTAATAACGATTATACAGGGAAGTTAGATGTTACCATTTATGTTACTATAGTTACCGTCTTATCAGTTCATCTATATATTAATTGATATTAAAGTTTCATTAGTGTTCAATTAATGTAAATACATCTTCAAATATTGCAATAGCCATGCATGGTATTGGGTCTGCAGGTGTATAACATAAAGTACCACTACTTTAAATATGCAGTTATTGTATTTGCTTCAATGCCTATTTGTATTGTTGTCTATTTAATTTTATCTGTTTTCGCAACTCCATTCAACGAAATTAAGTTTCCTTCCTTGGCTCCTTATCAAAACGTATCCATTAGATACAGTAGTTCCTGTAAGGAAAAAAAAACGGGTCATAGTGGAAATGGGACAGGATCTGGAGCTCCTCACTTCCTATTTATTACATACTATTACTACATTATTGTAAGTGTTTATTATTTTATACAAAATACTGCAGGTTTTTTTTTTTTTTTTTTTTTTTTTTACTGCAAAAATAGCAGACTCGCCTATGTTTTGCTATTACTATATTTGAGGATTTATATGTATAGGGTTGGCAAATAAGTTCTTTTGGTTTTTGTATTCATGTTTTGTTTATAATATTTCACATTTTTCTGATGCAATTAATCCTCTGTTGGGAGGATTGTTTATCCTATTTGTAATATGTAAGCAGTTAGGTCTGTTGACACTTATTAAGATTAGATCAGTATTGTGCTTGTGATCCAGCTGATAAGATGGGCGGATATATCGTTCATTATAGGCATATTTTGCTTTATTACTTCAAAAAAGAAAAGCGAGCTGAAAAGGCACATAAAAAAATATGCGGGATCTATAAACGAAGCACCACGGCCTGGTCTCCCACAAGAAATCGAAACCATTTATAATAAGGCGATAGCCGATCAAAATCCATCCCAGTCAGTGCAAGACATTGCAGAGGTCCTAAACGTATTACATACAAGAAAATCATTTGCGGCAGCTCGGCTACGTTTCGAGGCTTGATGTCTGGGTCCCCCACTTTCTGACCGAAGCTAACTTGATAACCCGCATTTCCATTTGCGATTCACTGCGGAAACGATCCATTTCTTAAAATACTTCTGACAGGGGATGAAAAGTGGATTGTCTACGATTATGTGGTACGAAAAAAATCTTAGAGACCCAGCAACGAACTACCTGGAACCACATCTAAAGCGATATTGCACCCAAAGAAGATAATACTTTCTATATGGTTGGATTTCAAGGGTGTGATATTTAAGAAGCTGTTGTCACAAGGTGTATCGATCGATTCCACTCTATATTCCTTACAATAAACAAATTTTGATGAATCGATTCGAAGAAAACACCCAGAACTGGCAAATCGAAAGGGTGTCGTCTTCCATCATGACAACGCTAGGCCCCACACTTCGTTAGTCGCCCGTAATAATTTTTTAGCCCTTGGATGGGATCTTTTACCCCACCCTCCCTATTCACCGGACCTTGCTCCTAGTGACTATCACTTATTCCGGTCTCTACAAAATTCCTTAAGTGGAAAACGGTTTGATAACGAACAGAGTGTCAAGAAGCACCTTGATCACTTTTTCACTAATAAACTACAGACATTCTATGAACATGGAATTATTCAGCTGTTGGAGAGATGGGGTAAGGTAATCGAAAATAATTGACATTACATTATAAATTAAAATAAATATTATTTACAAAATATACTTAGTTTCTTTCACCCAAAAAAAACCGAAAGGACTTATTTGCCAATCCTATACATTAATTGAACACTAAATCGGACGAGCATTAATGATTATACAGCCAGGTTAGCTGTTACCATTTATGTTACTATAGTTACCGTCGTATCTCTTCATTTAGATATTAATTGGTATCAAAGTTTCAATAGTGTTCAATTAATTTATATGCATTTCCAAATATAGCAAGAGCGAAGCATTGCCGGCTCTACTAGTAATAATAATAATATTTATTTATTCTGGGATTGATCCCTTTAGAATTTCATACAGGCGTCAGAATTAGGCTTTAGAGCCTTAGAGTGAAATACAAAATAAGAAATTAAAAAACAATAAAATAATGAATTTGAAAAGATTAAAATCAACAGCAATAATTAACAGAATATATACAATAAGAATAGAACAAAGAAAGTAAAACCATATGTCATATCATAAAACATAAGATGACACACTTCTGATAATAAATAATAGAAAACAAAAATGATAAAAATCAAATGTAATGAAACTAAATATAATAAATGGAAAGGTACAATTTATGCTAATATACATATTTACAAGAATAAACTAAATTCTGAAACATTAAGTACAGGAAATTTGTTTGAAACAATCCATTCATATTCTTCCGGAATTGGGTGGACAGAAGGTGGTCGAAGATACGGGATTTAAAGATTGGAAGTGTATTAGAACTACGAATGAAAGAGGGAATGGAATTCCATAGGGATGAGGAAAGATCTACCAAAGGCTGCGGTTCGATGGGCAGTTACATATAAGTCTGAAGGCCGTGAACGGGTATTGTGGGAATGCACTGGGAATTTAAATTGAAGGATATCAGAGATGTACGATGGACGGCGGGATTGGATATCTTGGAAGAGGAAGGAAGCAAGAAAATATTTACAATGGAAGGAGGGGTAAAGCCACTTCAATTCTTCATATTATCGGGTGACAGAGGCTTCCCTGGGGACCCCAAAGATGAATCGTACAAAGCAATTATTTAACCGTTTTAATTTTGCTTCGCGATCCCCGGAGACACCCCCGTAAACCACTCAGTAATAATCAAGGTGGGGGAATATTAAGGAAGTAACCAGGAGCCTACGGGTTTCAAAAGGGGTAGTGCAATAAATAAAAATACATCGTACTTCCTTTTTTGTTTAATGGTTTAGACTTTAAGTTTTCAATTCTCTGATTGAGTAAAATAAAATATTATACGGTGATCAATAAAAACCTTTTTATATAATAAAGTTAATTAATATTTTTTGAAAATGTTCTTTCGGACATGACGTTTTTGAAAGGATTAGTAAGGTACGACATTGTTATTGTTTCCCATAACGTTTTGAATTTTATCTTTCGTAACAAACAAAAGGAGAGTTACTTCATGACAAGTCGTAAATAGTTTTTATTATCCCATAGTTTCATATCTTTTTGTGTCGTTTATGGTTCGATACTATTACTCTGGAACCGTGAAACTAAATATCTCGAGAAATGGATTTAGAACAACAAATTAATAATAAAAAAAAGTCTATTGATTCGTTACCAATCTTCCCTCTACGCCACAACCCCTGATGAAGACCTGAAACTCAGGTCGAAACGTCGGCATAAAATAAATAAATATGGTTTTGTTTATTTATGTTGTTCTTTGCTGACCGCACCCCCCGACAAACTTCTTCAAGCATTAATCTACGGTCAACTATCTACACCTCATAATAAAAAAAAGTCTAGAAAAATAAATTTAAAAAATTTGATATGACAATTTTTACTGATTTTATTTTATTTGTGGCTTAAAACCTGGTTTTAATGTACGGTTTTTTATTTTTTTCAATTTTCGGCATGTTCTCGATATATTACATTATGCTGCTAACCGATAAGAAGCTCCTTCTCCGTGAAAATTGGGTTTCAAAGTAACGCGTTTATTGCAAAACCAGCTTCATCCAAGCTATAAAATTAATACACTGGAAAGACGCAGATGTTAATGTTAAATGTTATTGTTTTCATGGCAGTTTGTTTTGGATTTGCTTTTCATATTATCACTTTTTACAATAGAACCAAATACCATTCATCCCATTATAAACTCCATAACCACCTAAACCCACTAGTTTCTATCTTTCCTTCCTCTTTCTGACAATCCTCCGAGGCGTCCGAAAAGAAGGTAGCGTCGAGATCTTTCCCTCTAGAAATGTTATTGATGTTCTATGAAAGGGTAGGTTCTCCACATGTCATTTTATTACGAATCTCAAAATATAAATATGAAAACATTCTCAAAACTGATCGGCATGTCAATGGGAAGTTTTAGTTCACTTTCTTGAAATTTTTTAAAATTTGGATGGAGCTGGTTTTGAAGGTGCACGGCTCATTTATGGCTGAAACCGAAAATGAACTCCGCTTTCTTCTATAATGTTCAGATTTTTCGAAAATTCCTCTACATTATCTCTTTTTACAATAGAAAAGTATCCAAAATTGGAGATTGTATTGAACTTCGGGATGAGGTTAACTATTTTGACGATGTAGGTGCATTTCAGCCATGTACAAAGGGAAATGGGTAAATTTCACAAGTCACCGGTTTTGATAACAATAGGAGAGTAGAGTACCTCTCGTTCCAGTGAAATCATCAAATGTCCAAAATCTTTTAAAGAAACTTTTTTGGACCAGATTGGAAAATCATGGATTCTTTTGAGTATTATAAATGTGGTAGCCGGATGTGACATCGAGGTTGATGAGGATGAGTGGTATGCCAATAATTACGAGAATGAAAACGCAATTATAGGAGTTCCTCAACAATAATTATTCCTTAATTTTTTGTGCAATGGGTTTTTTTCTTTTCCCAATTTTCATTTTTCAATTGAAATTTTTTTGAACTCACCTTGTTTTTTCTATTTTTATCGCCTGTTTACGTTTTCTTTTGAAATTTCATCAAGAAAAATATTATGTCTTCTTTTCTTTTTCTGATTAAAACTGTATTTCTGATTTTTTCCAATATTACTATTCAGTGTATTGCATTGAAAATGGTGGATAATCACCCAGTTTGGTCCAAAACCAGCTCCATCCAAAATTTCAATTCCCAGATATAACTTGGAATCCTATGAAAAGACTAGATACTGCTAGTCGGTTCCGACTATTACAACACTTACTAGACAAATGGTCTAAACTACTAAAAACTGATCTAGAACTACTAAAATCTGATCGACTATATACGGAAAAAACGGAAATTGGTCCTCGAGTCCATTACAACACCCACTAAGCAAATGTCCTGAGCTTCCAATAAATTACAAAAGACACATTTACATGACTATTATAAGGCCTATCTGGACATACGGAGTTGAGCTTTGGGGCTCCACTAAACCTTCATATCCAATCATTGCAATCCAAAATCCTTCGTAAAATCCTCAATGCTCCTTATTTTGTTACTAATAAAACCATCCATAGAGACCTTACTGTTCGAAGGACTGTTTAACCTTTCGCTTTGAACAGCCCTGATGAAGCCCTGTAAAGTGGGGCGAAACGACGGACATTAAATAGTTATAAACCATTTGTTCTTTAGATTAATTTTTATTAATACATTCTTGTTTGAGAGTGGTTTAGTTTATTTAAAAACAAATTTGATCCTTTTTTTTTCTCAACTTTATTCTTTTCAAAACCTTCCAACGTTTCGACCCTGAGGTCATTTTCAAGGAAACCTACAAAAATTTTTTTTTATTATTTTTATATATTAATTTCATTATTTCCTTGACTTACATACTGATTTCTTTGGCCCTACCTTTATTTTGTTGTAATTTTCTTTTTTAAAAAACTTGAATATGCCGGCTAATTGCCTTTGTCCCCATCCCTAAATAAATTAAAATAATATCATAATAACATTATACAATTTTTGTTTTTTAAAAATAGTTTCCTACTTACATAAATTCTTCTATATAATTCTTTCTTAAATTTAAAACTTTTATTAACCACTTCTCTTCTTTCTTTCATTTACATTTGCAAACCTATCACCTTATATAACATAATTTTTCTTATTTTTCTATTGTATGTACAACTACTTATTGGAGTATTGTGTATCATAAAAAATGTTCAGTAAATTCAGTGACTACTGATTTTTCAGTAAATTATTTATGAAAAGTTGCTTTTAAAAATCCTGTATCTCGGGAACTGTTGAACGTAAACAGTTCTGCTGGGGCTTATATTATAGTAAATATTATCTTCTCTAAATGATGTTCTATTAGATTTTCTAGTGTTGTTGGTAGTTTTTAAGATAAACAGAACCGAATGAAAAATTAATGCTTTTTAAGGTTTTAAAACAGCCGCCATTTTGTATTCTCCCGAACTATGCCTTGCATTTTATATTAATTGGACATAGTTTTCATTAAAGTAATCAAACTTTGGGGTGAAATAACTGACTTCTTTCTCCTCGTGGGCTCTTGTATCATCAAGTCCTCGCTTCCCGTTCTAGATGGAACTGCGCAGAAAAATATAGGTTAGCTATAGTTGGTGTGTCGAAGCACACTCACCTCAAAGAATTGTTATCGAAGCACTATTTCTGCCCTGGCCGTGTTGTGAGCTGGGAGATATACATGGTCTTGGCTGAGTGCCAGACTGCTCTCACAACTCAGAGCCAATAAGTCTTCAGCGGAGCACAATGTGTAGGATGTTGTCCTAGCTATTGCCGTCAATGTTTAGCATCTTATTTTACTAGTCGTATTTAGAACAACTTAAAAGGGGTCGACTTATATTTGAATTCGATCTAATATAATTTGCTCCATGATAGTAAACGACGATCGGACGTGAGTACACATACTTATAGATTAGTTTTTCTCTTACCCGAATTTCCGATAACCCGTTTTACAAAAACTTGGAGACTAGTAGAAAACATCACTAAAAATATCAGCATGCAACAACGTATACAACATGCATTTTATGATTGGAGAAGATGGTCGGGGGGTGCGGTCAGCAAAGAAACAACATAAATAAACAAAAAATATTTATTTATGCCGACGTTTCGACCTGATTTCAGGTCTTCATCAGGGCTATCAACAGACAACCTATCAAAATTTGTTAAAAGACTTTTTTATCTTGTATGATTAATTACTTTAACGTGGATTTTCCATACAACTCGGTTTATTTCTCGCTAAAGTTTACTTCAAGAACTGAATGCTAGCTTTTCTAAGATATTCACCGATTTTTTCGAGGATTCCAAAAATCTTTGTTAAAACTGCGATAATGCAATCGACCCTTAGTGAATATGAAAAAATAAAAGGAACTAAAATGCATATTGAGGTGTATATAGTTGACCGTAGATTACTGATTGGAGAAGATGGTCGGGGGTGCGGTCAGCAAAGAACAACATAAATAAACAAAAAATATTTATTTATGCCAACGCTTCGACCTGATTTTCA
>NW_027106400.1:227683-230472 GCF_000696795.3 Halyomorpha halys | reverse complement strand
TATATATATTATGACAGTATCATAGACAATCATTGTCAATAAATACAGTTCTATGTCTATCATTAATGAATACTTGGGTTTAAATAAACCAAAGTTAGTCTAGAACCTCACAGCCTTAGTTACCCCAAAGAATATCATATTTGTAGTATTATAGCTGAGGCAGGGAACATTCTCCAATCTTCATACTCTAAATAACCATAAAAACGGATTTAGGAGCAACAAAAAATAAAAATAATCTTGCCAAATTTTCGCCCATCATCAGAGTATTAGTGTACATTAAAAAATAATTGGTTTCCTAGCTCCAAACACTTTGTGTTAGGGTATCTTTTTATATTTGTTGTTCCAAACTCGATTTTTATGATAATAGATTGGAGAATGTTCTCTGTCTCAGATATAATACTGTAAATATCTTTTTAAAAGTAGATAAGAAATAGGTTTGTTTTTTTGGCCTAGGCCGACTAAATTAAGGATATTCTTTGCGATATCTAACAGTACAAGAGCCAATAAAGGCAGTTATCTCACCCCAATTTATGCTAATTTTAATGAAAATTAAGTATGAGTACTAGTCTAAATTGATGCGTCTGCCAAGTATAGGTAGGGGAAATAGAATATGGTGGCGGTTTAAAAAAGTAAAAAGAAAATTCATTCGGAGCTTTATATCATTAAAACTACTACTAACACTAGAAAATCTAAAAGTTCATTATGTAAAGTAGGGTAAATATGATAAAATATGAGCCCTAATTTACATTCAACAATAGTTCTCAATATATAGCTTTTTAAAAACCAGCCTTTCATAAAAAATGTACTGATAAATCTGTAGTTAGTGAATTTATTTTGAGAAATGTATATCTCAAAAACCATTCGACGTACGTAGATGTCTATTAGTATCCAAATTAAAGCTAGTTAAATGTACTGTAAAGTAGTTTATAAAGTTCATCTTCGTAGAAGTAGTATTTTTTATGATATTTGACAAAGTAAATTCACAAAATGTTAACTTCTAGTTGTTTGGATAAAATTGTTAATTTTTGAAAAAAATATATCTTAGGAACAATAAGACGTGCAAATGTCACAAAATAAAAATAATTTAACTTACTATAAAGTAGTTTATATCACGTATCTTCGTAAAGGTAGTAAGTAGTTTTTATTATATTCGTATATGATTATAACTTTTGGTCAAGAAATTGTGTCCAAACTCCTATAAATCAATTTATTTGAGTAAATATAAAAACTACTACTCCTACGAAGATGAACGTCATAAAATACATTATATTATATTAAACTCGCTTTATTTTGAATACTAATAGACTATATCTCAGGAACCATAAGACGTACATATTTCTACCAGCACTTAAAATAAAGGTACTTTAACCTACTATAAAGTAGTTTATAACCTTTACCTTCGTAGGAATAGTAGTTACCATGATAATTGCTAAAATAAATTGATTTATAGTTGTTTGGATGAATATCATTAAAACTACTACCCATACGGAGATACGTGTCATAAACTACTTTATAGTACATTTAACTAGCATTAGTGTGAGTGCTGGTAAACCTCTGTACGTCTTTTGGTTCCTGAGATGTATTTTTCATAAATCAAAATGTTTCTCCGATCAGCTAGAAATCAACATTTTCTGAATTCATTTTGTCGTATATCATGAAAACCATCACTCCTACAAAGATATACATCATAAACTACTTTATAGTACATTAAACTAGCTTTAATTTTAATCCTGATGGACACTTATACATCTAACGGTTTTTGAGAGGTAGATTTTTCAAAATAAATTCACAAACTTTTTTTTTTTTAACGTTTTGAAACAGCCGCCATTTTTTATTCTCCCTACTTATACTTGGCAGACTCATCAATTTTAACTAGTAATTATACATAGTCTTCATTAAATTAATCAAAAATTGGGGTGACATAACTGCCTTTTTTTCTCCCCTGCTCTTGTACTATGAGCAAGATGTAATTCGATTCCATCTGTTGGAAATGATAATTAAGATAATTATATATGATTAATTATATGTTCTGGTAACCTTAGCTACCGAGAGGTATAATTACAGGTAAATAGTATATCTAGGTATCAAATGTAAGAATATCGCTTCTTCATTATAATATTAAAGAATTAAAAATGTTTAGAAAGAATAGTAGATCAGTATATCTCCATGAGTACTTGAGTATTACTCAAAGCCTTTATTCATTGCATGAATTAATTGAATAATCAATTATTATTTTTGAATCATTGCTATCTTTATTATCTATTTTTTTCAACGATAACACCGACTGTAAACGTTAATCATTTTTCAAAAAACAGTTATCGACTTGACAGAACTAAGTACTTATCAGATGATTATAGATCAATTACCATTCTTATCAACTAAGAAGTATCATATTGGAAAAAGAAGTATTCAATGGAACAAAAATAATTAAAAACCATGGAATCTTTTTTGTTTCAGTAGTTATTCAAATTAATTTTCCTCAACTAAACTTTTTTCATCCCTAATATAAATATTAGAAACAATTTATTTATAATCTTAATACTTTCTTGAGACCGGTTGATATTGTTTAAATAAATACAATTTTTAATCCATTTTAGTCTCAAAACCTTTTTTATTTCTTTACAAGTCCAACGTTTCGGCCAATTCAGCCATCCTCAAGTATAATCTTAATACAATTTTAGAACCAAATCATTTAAAAAATAACTTCCAACACAGCACTGTGGAGGAACTGCAGGAAGTATTGAAAGATGATAAATTAAACTTAAAAAATTACTTTATATATATATGTA
>NW_027106400.1:223686-227623 GCF_000696795.3 Halyomorpha halys | reverse complement strand
GTTGCGGTCAAAAGATAAACAAAAATAGTTTACAACTATTTATTTTCTGACGTTTCGCTTCACTTTGCAGGGCTTCAAAGGTACAAAAAAACTGAGAATATTACAACAATAAGATACAATAAGGCAATTTAAACTAGGATAAATTTTAATTAAACTATTTTTGTTTCTCTTTTGGCCGCAACCCTGACCATCTTCTTATATATAAAAAAAAATACTATTTACATTTATACAAAAATTCGTAAAAACTGATCTCTCATTGAAAACCAAAAAGGTTGCCCTATTCCTATTATGAATGCTAAAATTAATTTTTTCAAATTATTTATATTTATGTAAAAAAAACTACAAAGTTTGATTAAAAGTATAAAGTTATATTCATATTGATCAAAACAATTGATTTTTTGTTTTAAATTATATACATTACTGATATAGTGATAGAGAAAGAAATTGGAATTCCCACTAGTCACAAAGACGTCTGTCGGAAGAAGAATAGACTAGGAATCTAAACTACATACAATAACACTGAGCTTTGTCAATAACAAGCTTATTCTAGAGAGACTATTTCATAGTTATCCAAAACCACTGATTAATACTATTTAAAAAAAAATATCTCGTAGTGTCAGTTTTGAGTACTTATAAATATCAAGCCTCAAACCAGCACTTTAAAATTTTTAGGAAATGAGAGAAGTTTTGAGGCCAAACGGCACCCTTGTAAATTCATAGTGGCCTCTCTCGAATGTGAATGCCGTCTTATGTTGATCCTTAGGGTGCATTTTGATTTGATGATATCCGGCCTTCAAGTTCAATGTGCTGAATACCGTCGCCCCCCTCAGCCTGTACAAAATGTCTTCAAATCCGGAGATCGGGTACTTTACATTAGCAAATTTAATGAAAACTACAACTCCTACGAAAATAAACTTCATAAACTACTTTATAGCTCATTAAACTGGCTTTAATTTGAGTGCTAATAGACATCTGTACGTCACACAGTTCCTGAGATATAGATTTCTCAAAATAAATTAATTAACTACTGATATTTCAGTACGTTCCATACATCATTTTTATGAAATGTTGCTTTTTAAAAAGCTATATCTCGAGAACTATTGAACGTAAATAGCTCTTATTAGGACTCATATTTTAGCAAATTTACTCTACTTTAAATTATGCTCTCTTAGATATTCTATTGTTGTTGGTAGTTTTACAGATATAGAGCTCCGAATAAAAAATTAATAATTTTTAACTTTTGAAACAGCCGTAATTTTTTTCTTTCCCCTATCTGTACTTGGCAGATTCATCAGGTCTGACTAGTAATTATACCTAGTTTTCAATTAAGTAATAAAAAATTGGGGTAAAATTGGTAAAACTGGCTTTTTTCTCCTTTTGGGCTCTTGTACTACTAATAAAAACTCAAACTTACCTTTCTTCATTTCAATTTTACCCAGTTCTGTTACTAACCTTGCACGAGTATGTTAGTTCTAGTAATATTACAACTATGTAGAACAGTTGTGATATTACTTATTATATAATGCAGTTATAAAACAATTGTTATTAATGCTTCAATTAATTAATCGTCGACGGTTTTCATTTTGATTGATCTAAAGTTGCTCGAATGTACTTACAGTACCTTAGTGTTTAAAGATACTTCATTGTTTGGATCTAGAGAGCTAGGTATCCATGTACCAGGAGGCACGACAGAACTTCCTTCGCGTGGCAGTGCCTTCCTGTTTTTTATCTCAGTTGGGAACTGGCCAAGTTTTGTCTGTAAGAGTCAGGTGAAAGTTGGCTTACCATATCCTAGTGTACGTGAATGCTATGTGTTGTGCATAACAAGTACGCAGTTCATTTTAATTATGACTTCATATTATCAAGTGACATCAACATATTTATGTTATTAAGTGAATAAAAGTTGAGCATGGATCCAGTTGCAACAATGTTATTTTATGGAGATGACAAATGTGACATATATAAATTTTATCTTGACTATTAACCATATATATATTTTTTAATTTTTTGAGGATTAGTCAATGATAAAAAACTGAGGATTTTGGAGAAGATGGGTGCAGTCAGCAAAAACAAAATAAATAAATAAACAATTATTTATGTTTTTGTTTATTTTAAATTATTTTATTGTTACTTTGTTGTTCTGATATTTATGGCATACAGTAAAAAATTATTTAAAAAAAAAGGAATTTTATTAACTAACTAGGAGATTCTAATTAATCTATAAAAGAAGTATAATAAGACAGTTACAATTATTATTATTTGCACGACGCACCGTGAAGGTCCAAGGTCCAATTTCATGACATGCTTTTCATAGGGAGGGTTCGTCACTCCCACGCCTATTTTCCTGAGTGCCACCCATGGGCTAGCGGGCCTCACAAATGCCCGGTGGGAGGCTGCCAATGGGTATTGTATAATTATATGCTTGAAAGTATTCCGGATAGGGCCGGGGACTTGAACTTGCAACCTTTGAGTTGGCAGACAGGCTCGGTACCACGCTGCAACCGTCACCCCAAGACAGTTACTATTGTAATACCTAATTTTGCTATATACTCGTTAGTACTGGTCCGATTTAGTTGATTTTTTTCTTATTATATTAGGTTATTTGATTATATATGATATTTTCATATATATACTACAAAATATGAATAATTTTTATTCATATTCCCCTCACTTTGCTTCAATATTAGTACTATGTTGAAACAATTCAGACTGACTGACCTATCAAGGTTTGGTAAAAAAAATTTTATAGGAGTAAAACAAAGTTTATATTCGGTTTTAGCACCTCGAGAAACTCTAAAATAAGGATTTTTGAAAAAAAATGGAAAATATGTATAAAAAAATATACGGAAAGTTTGACCCATAATATTCGCTCTTATTTCTTTTGAAAAACCAAAAAAATATAATTGACTCCAACATGAGTCAACCAATTAACATCAAACTTGGTAGTGGTTTAGGGCTCTATAACCTGCACAAACTGGTTATCTAATTAAACCAATTTGAACCAGAGATCAGTTTGTTAACGTTTGAAACGTTTTTCTTGATTTGAAACTAATATGCTTTTTAGCTAAAAAATTGTGTTGATCTACTTTAGAAAATCCTCATTATATTATTTTTTAAATTATTAATGAATAATAAATCATTTAGTAGAATAATTAATATTTTTAACTCTAATACTCTGGAACCTAGTTTGAGGAAGGCTTATTAGTAGGGATAGGATTTTTATGTTTTCACATATTTTTACCTGGCCATGATATCTTCGATTCCTTACTAACTAAAGATGTTTCAAGACATTTCTGGCCAAAAGAAGCCATTTTTATTTCAAATATTTTTAAATATTTGGCCTTTTTTTCATATTTTTACAAATGTTGTTGTAAATCACATATTTTCTGAAATATTTGTTATTTTTTTACATATTTTTAGATATTTTGTCCTGAATCACGTATTTCCTTAAATTATTTGTTCAATTGTAAATACATTTTTCGCAGCAACTACGTAAAATTCAAGAGAACGCAAGGTGAAATTTATCATTTATCATAAATAGTGCGTAAAAATTCTATATCTTCATCTTTGAACCCAAATTAAAATTAGTGGCAATAATAAATTTTCACTCAGAATTACATCGAGAATTTCTGAGAATCAATTAAAAAGGTAAGGGTCATATTCCTGTGGCATTTCCCTAGAATTTGTTTGTTTACTCCTCAATCCATTTCTCTGTTTCCTCCTTCCCATGGTCCTTTCTCATCTTAGTCTTGCTTCACTCCCCTAGTTTAATTACAATTACTAATTAATGTCTTGTTATTGAACAGCTATGTTATTTCCTCTAAGTACATTTTTTTGTACATATTTTAACATAATTTCTTTAAAATATTATTCATATAATATATAATGAATACATATTTATGTAACTTTTTTTATGTTATAAAATTACTAATATAAT
>NW_027106400.1:216680-222708 GCF_000696795.3 Halyomorpha halys | reverse complement strand
ATATAAATGCCAAAATCCTGATTGATTGACAGAATCAACAAATAGGCAGGCGTTGATAAGGCTGGTTTGGGCGGCCAAAGATCTCGACAAGATTTGTACAGCCGAATGAAGAAGGAAAAAAATATATATATCCTATTTATAGCAGCTGTATTATTTGATAATAAATTTGTGAAAGTGATGGAGGCTAGGTTGCGCCACCTATTGGCCAATGTGGAACATATCCCCACAGCCTCCTTATGGTTCTTGCTTATCCTCATGGCTGCGGTTACAATGTCAAGGATTTCTAAATTCGCTTTCGTTCTTATTTGATGTGTTCTTGCAATGAATTGTTTTTGCAAAATTTTTTTTTTATAGAAAGTCCCGTAAGTCAGCTTAAAAATTAAATCCGTAAATTATATACTATAATTTTCTAATTTATGTATCATAGTTTCAATAAACAAGAAAAAATTCAAATATTATTGGCTGGTTGACCGTTATTGCTATTTTTTTTTTTACAGTTGACAATGGTAAGGGGGGGATTATAGTCTTGTACAAAAGACCCCTAAGGCTTCAATTATTAAGTAATTGAGCAATTTCAAATAATGAAGATGAATTAAAAAGAAAAAAAAAAAGTTGAATATTCAAGTTTTTATTATATTTGACAAAATAAACTCACAGAATGTTAATTTATAGTTGTTTGTATAAAATGTTAGATTTTTGAAAAAAAATATCTCTAGATCCATAAGACGTACATATGTCTGCTAACACTCAAAATAATGGAAATTTAACTTACTATAAAGTAGTTTATGACACTTTTCTTCGTAGGGGTAGTAGTTTTTATGATATTCACATATGAATATAAATTTGGCAAATGAAAATTTGTCCGAACAACTATAAATCAATTTTATTTAGCAAATTTCATGTAAACTATTACTCCTACGAAGATAAAAATCATAAAATACTTTATAGTTCATTGAACTAGCTTTAATTTGAGTGCTAATAGACATCTCTACGTCAAATGGTTTTTGATATATAGGTTTTTCAAAATAAATTTACTAACTACTGATCTTTCAGTACGTCCCATACAACATTTTTATGAAATGTTGCTTTTTAAAAAGCTATATCTCGAAAACTATTTAACGTAAATAACTCTATTAGAGCTCATATTTTATCAACTTTGGTCTTCTTTAAATGCCGTTCTCTTAGGTTTTCTTGTGTTGTTCGTACGTTTTGAGATATGGGGGTCCGAATGAAAAATTAGTTTTTTTTTATCGCTTTGAAACAGCCACCATTTTTTATTCCCCCTACCTATACGTGGCAGACTCATGAATTTGGACTAGTAATTATACATAGTTTTCATTAAAGTATTCAAAAATTGGGGTGAGATAACTAACTGCCTGTTTTCTCCTCTTGGGCTCTTGGACTGAATGGTTCTGAGGATTTTGAATTGAAAGGATTGGATACGTTTGATGTTCGACGGTTTAGCTGTTCCCCAAAGTTCAAATCCGTAGGTGCAGGTAGGTCGGAAGTAGTTTGTTTTCTAGTGAGAGATGAGAGGTCCGGCTGAGCAGTCGGTATAGTTGGCTGAATCGTCTGTTGAGTTCTTGTCTTTTAAGTCCAGCATGTTGGTTTCAGGTCTTTTGTCTAAGATGAATCGCACTGTGTCGGATCTGGGTAGAGGAATATTATTAAGAGTAACAGGTGGACAGAAGCTGCGGCGAAGAGTGAAAGTCACATGGGTGCATTTCGATTCGTCGACTTTTATCCGCCATTGGTTGCACCATTGCTTCTGTCTTTTTAAATTTTTTTTTCCATTCTCACATACCTCTTTTGCCTTGTTCCTTCCTTATTCAACTTTCTGGACACTGTATTTCTTTTGCTTATTAATGTCTACTCATCTATATTACTTTGTAGCTTTCATCTATTGCAACATTTATCCCGTTTTCTTTCTTGCTCATTGCATCTTATATTTATTTCATTATGCTCTTTTTAATTTTTTTTAGTCATTATTTACATTTTTTTATTATGTTTATTCTATTATTCGTAATTTTAATTTTCTTCTTCACGTTTTATTACGTTTATTCTGTTATTCGAAATTTTAATTTTCTTCTCCACCTTTTATTATGTTTATTTCTATATTTACTTGAAGACTGGTTAATTAAAAAAAAATTTTTTTATCATTCCTCATCCTTATTATTCCTTATAATCCTTCCCTCTACAATATTATATTTTATCTTTTATTAGTATAAATTTACTTCTGTCTACTTAATTTATTATGTGTAGTTCCAAGCTTGTTTATTATTGTTCTCTTTATATATGTTTTTGTTTCTGAATTAAGGTTGTTATCTCGTTTTATTTTTTTCAAACCTGTTGAAGGTCCGAAATTGAGGTTGAGACGTCGGCACAAATATATAAGTTTTGTTTATTTGTGTATTTTTTACTGACCGCTCCTCCGACCATCTTCTCCTCATATTAATATACGGTCAACTATTTATACGTCATTTAAAATAATTTCTTTTTTTTTTTTCTTCCTACACTATTGCTAGTACTTTTTTTGACGGACTTCGTTCGATACGGTTTTGATCTCAAAACTCCATCGTTAAAGTTGTGAATAAAGAATAATATAATAAGGAAATCAAAAACAAATGCTCAATGGATTTCTATACAATTGGCAGTCAATAATCCCTTGCAAGCATGCCATTACGACAATAACATGTCATTATTCCATCTAGAGCTGGTATGTCTGGGGTTTCCCTGCCATTGTCGACCTTGACATGATTGGTGCCTCGTCTGAGGTCTACTAGGACAAGAGCCAAGAGGAGAAAAAACAGTTTTTTTTTTTAAATTACTTTAATGAAAACTATGTATAATTACTAGTTAAAATTGATTAGTCCGCCAATAGGTAGGGGTAATAAAAAATGGCGGCTGATTCCAAACGTTTTAAAAAAATTAATTTTTCATTCGGAGCTCTATATCTCTCAAACCACCACCAATACTAGACAACCTAAGAGAACATCATTTAGAGTAGAGTGAATTCTCTAAAATATGAGCCCTAATAGAGCTATTTACGTAGAATATTCCCCGCGATATAGCTTTTTAAAAAGAAACATTTCAGTCATTTTCAAAAATCACTTGTTAGTGAATTCATTTTGAGAAATCTGTATCTCAAAAACTGTCCGATTTACAGATGTCTACTAGCACTCAAATTTAAGTCGGTTTAATGTATATACTATAAAATAGTTTATGATGTTTATCTTCTTGGGAGTAGTAGTTTTCATGATATTCAACTAACTAAATTCACCAAGTGTTGATTTCCAGTTGTTCGGATAAAAAGTTTGATTCAGGAAAAAAATATATTTCAGGAACGATAAGACGTATATATGTCTACCAGCACTCAAAGCAAGTTGAGTGTACTATAAAGTAGTTTATAACCTTAATCTTCGTAAGAGTAGTATTTTTCATGGTATTTGCTAGAATAAATTGATTTATTGCTGTTTGCACAAAATTTCATGTGTAAAATTCATATTTATTGGTTTTTGGACCGCAAAACATGTATTTTTGTCTAAAACCCGAATTCGTATATTTTGTATACTGTGTAGTCTATATATATTTTTCCATATAGGTAAATGTAAGAAACAACTAGTTCATATTATTCTCCTTTTAACTGATGGAAAACTCGTTTCTAACCTGGCTTCTCCTTCACTACCTAATAATCCTCCTAGACGTCTGAAAAGAAGATGGCCTCGAGATCTTCTCCTTTAGAAATGTTTTTGGAGTTTTATCAGTGGGTAGATTCTCCACATGTTTTTATCATGTCATAATATCACTTACCGCAAATTTACTTGATGTGTATATATGTATACAGTTGTAAATGTCAATAAATAAATTATTAAAAAAAAAACTGATGGAAAAGTGGCGCAGTGTATATATCACTAACATTCCATATATTTTAAATCTTCCACCAAATCTAGTTGGTATATGCTGTGATGGAAGATAGCAGATAGTTGAAACGTGGATGGATCAGAGACCACCCACGCAGCATACTGTGGCCTGAGTACGAGCACAAGTCTAATCGACAAAATCATCAAAAAGTATGGCATGAGTTTTTGTAAGCTATTCCAATGAGATTACTTTATATATGTATAATTATGAGAGATAGTTGACCGTGGATGACGTACGAGGAGAAGATGGTTGGGGGTGTCGTCAAAAGTGAAACATATATAAGTTGCTGTAACCTATTTTATTGTGCCAACGTTTCGGCTAGAGTTTCTAGCCTTCTTCAGGGCTAAGAATAGAACAACCACAGTAAGTATAGACAATAAAAAAGAAAGTATAAACAGAATAACATAAAATGAATAATTTTACAAAATAGAATTAATATAATGAAGTGATGAGAGAAGCGGGAAATAAAATGTATACATAGGTAATTGAAAAAGTGGGTAAAATAACATAATTAAGGAAATGAAATAAAAAAAAAAATAAAGTTATATAATGCAAAGAAGTATGAACATATTAGTTATTAATAATTTAAAAATTGAAATATGGAAAGAAAAAGAAAATGGAGAGGAAGAAAATATATGTAACAATAATAATTGATAAAGAGGCAAAATATAAGTAAACTATACCATAAGAAATGAATAGAATTTTTTTTTTTTTTTTAAAACACCAATAATAATATAGTGAACATAACTTATAACGTGGGTAAGGAAAATGGAGAAAAGTGGAGAAAAGAAGGGGTTGTAAAATAAAGAAAGGGGAAAGAAAAAAAAAAAGAATAAAATGAACCTATTAGCTTGAAAATCAAACGCCTAATGGATACTGCGCCAATAACATCCAAACTCAGAAAAAAAAAAGCCATTACAAGAATGACTAAGTGTTTTTTAAGAGGAAATGTTACAATAGGGTAAAAAAATAAAAAGTAGAAAATATTTAGAGGAAGAAAGCGTGTGAGAGGGTGGCGACAAATGGCTATAGGAAGAGTTAAAAATATATACGAACGAACGAATTACCGAATAACGAAGTACTGGAAGATGACAGTGTCATGGGTATTTAACAACGGTTAAAAACAGGAAACGTATATAAGAGGGGGACGACAAATATATATATATATATATGTATATATGCATATATGTATATACATATATTTATAAAATCCATTAAAACTGACCTCATTCAGGACTGGGACAGATGCTGGTAAGTTCTGACTAAAGGGCGACCTCTTCATAAATACATATAACATCTCAAAATTATAACAAAATAAAAAGTACACATTACAAACTTTTTATTTACAACTAATGACAGGATATGGACTGTCTAAACACTTCTTTAAAATATTTCATATAACTAACACTGATTTCTGTAATGGCAACGAACAAACTTTTAATCGCTTAATTTTCGACTGCACCCTGTACGATCAATAAAGGCTCTATTTAATAAAAATCTGCATAACCCATGGAGATACAGCAATCTGAAATCTGCAAAATCTTAGAAAAATGGAAAAAAGAGCTGATGCACTTGATCTCTAATATAGAGTTAGCCCAAATGTAATCATCGTATGTACCCCAACTGCACCTATTGTATAATAACAATTAATTCAATAGTTAATTCCCACATCTGAACTATATTTATATTTATTTATTTTTATTATCCATATAGTTTTAATTATTGTTATCTATTGTATCGAATAATAAGTTGCCTTCTCTAACCATATGTTCTAATTGCATCATTTTAGTAATTATATTTTATACTTTATTTGTTCTTTTTTTTTTGTTATATTTTTTAAAAATAGTTTTAGTATAGTATTTCTACATGATTGTAATAAGGCCAATCTGGACGTATGGAGTTGAGCTTTGGGGTTCCACTAAACCTTCGAATTCCTCTCGTATTCAATCCTTACAATCCAAAATCCTTCGTAAAATCCTCAATGTTCCTTACTTTGTCACAAATAAAACCATGCATAAAGACCTTAATGTTCCCTATGTAACCGATCTAGCCCGAAGTAGATATCACTCCTTCCATTATAAACTCTCTAACCACTCAAACTCCCTAG
>NW_027106400.1:204665-216190 GCF_000696795.3 Halyomorpha halys | reverse complement strand
TATATATATGCTATGACCTGTGACTAGAGTGAAGCGCAGGTGCCTGCTGTCTTATCTATCTGTCTCCGGCCTACTGTATCTATGTTGTAAATACTATTCTGATAACTATCAATGATGTATTATATTTATATTGAATTAATCAGAAACTGGAGAACTTCTCTATAACGGTCAGTGAGAGTTTCACCTTCATCCTTTAATCGAATCATTGATACTCCTTTTAAACAGGTTAATCCTTACGTAACTTTCTTAATGGCGTAATATATTTTTATTTCTGTATAATCTAAATTAAATGGAGTTTCTTTTTGGAACTGCTGCTACTAGGGCAGGTGCGTCTTGGATAGTCCAGTGATCACACCTCCACCTGTTCTGGTGGCCCTAATCTTTCCAGGTAATACACGCTAGGACCATGCTCAATCTACAGTTGAATCAGAGTATAATGTGTTATCTCACCTCGCCAGTGGGTGGTCCTCGGGCTTGGGTGGGGAATGTCAGAGGTAAAAAAGGGAATTTTACCTTTCCAAAATTACCACATAGAAAAAAAAAATACTGCTGAATTAAAAATATACAGATTAATATTAATAGTATAAGAGCTCTAGAGAAGAAAAAAGTCAGTAATTTCACCTCAATTTCTTTTTTATATATATATATTTAATGTGATTTACAACTGTACAAGTAATAAATACAATAAGTAAATATGTTGTATGTTTCATTTACACTTGAAAATCTTGGGAAGAAACCACCCATTGGTGGTACTTCAAGCATTAATTTAAATTAGAAGGCCCCGTGGCCATCTTCTTTTCAGACGCCTCCGTGGTCACTTCAATTTGGTATGAAAAATTCATATTCATATGTAAATATTATTAAAACTATTACCTCTACGAATATAGGTGTTAAAAATTACTTTATAGGAAGTTAAATTATGTTTACTTTAAGTACTGGTAGACATCTGTACATCTAATACTTCTTGAAATATTGTGTTTCATAAATCCAAAACGTATATTCGAATAACTATAAAACAGTATTTTATGTATTTATATTTTCGAATATAATAAAGACTACTGCTTCTACTAAAATA
The DNA here is from genome assembly GCF_000696795.3 of Halyomorpha halys. Taxonomy (NCBI): domain Eukaryota; kingdom Metazoa; phylum Arthropoda; class Insecta; order Hemiptera; family Pentatomidae; genus Halyomorpha; species Halyomorpha halys. Next base: position 215,115 of record NW_027106400.1, on the reverse strand, counting down.
AACAACTATTGTATATTTAACTAGCTTTATTTTGAGTGTTTGTAGACATCTGTTTGTCGAATGGTTTCTGAGATATATGTTTTCATAAATCAAAACGTTTGTCGGAACCACTATTCATCAATTATTATTATTTTGGAAAAACAAATGAACTTATTTTAGTTAAAAAGAATACGTAATTAATGTTTATATACTTATTTACAAGTTTTAAACGAAAATAAGAAATATGAAATGTAATAAAAAAAAAATAAAAAGGTGACAAAAATAAATCTTTTAACAAATATGAGATTTCTATATTAATCAAATTAATTTTAAAAATGTTTATGTTGGCAATAAATAATAAAATATAGCTGTCTAACATAACTGTAAAACTAAATATAAATTGATTAATATTCTCTGCTTGAAAGATTTATGAGGCACCGGCGACTATTTTCGCTTTTCAGTGCCTAATTGTACGCATTCCTCTTTGGATTATCAAAAAATATAATGCCAATAACAGAAATATTATTTCTCATCACATTCTTGAGATATTGTTTTTCATAAATCCAAAACGTTTATTCGAATAACATGAAAGCAGCATTTTATGTATTTATATTTTTCGAATATTATAAAGACTACTGCTCTTACGAAAATAAACAAGTATAGTATATTTAACTAGCTTTATTTTGAGTGTTTATAGACATCTGTACGTCGAATGGTTCCTGAGATATAGATTTCTTAAAATGATGTCTCTAACTACTGATTTTTCAGTGAATGTTTTATGAAATGTTGTTTTCTAAAAAACTATGTCTCGGAAACTATCGAACATAAATTACTCAATTAGAGCTTACATTTCAGTAAATTTACTAAAATATGATTCCTAACAGAGCTTACGTTAAAAAAAAAATCTACTGAAAAATCAGTAGCTACTGAATTGATTGTGTCAAATCTATATTTTAATAAATATTCGATGCACAGATTTCTTTTTGCATTTAAATGAAAGCTAGTTTAATGTGACAGGAAGAAGTTTATGACATTTATCTTCGTAGGAGTAGTAATTTTCATTATATTACACAAAATATTTTCACAAAATGTTGATTTCTAGTTGTTCGAAGAAAAAGTTTGATTTATGAAAAAATAAAAATTAAGAGGTTTGAAAATAAAATAAATTTACTTTAGTTTAAATGATGTTCTTTTGGGTTTGCTAGTGTTTTAACGATATGCTCCAGTTAAAAAAAAACATATTTTTGAACGTTTTGAAAAATTTTGTTGAAAAATTGAGTTTAGTAATTTTTTAAAACGTTCAAAAAAATATTTTTTTTTATTTGGAGCTCCATATCGTTAAAACTAACCAAAACACAAGGAAACCCAAAAGAACATCATTTAAACTAAAGTAAATTGACTAAAATATGAGCCCTAATAGATCTGTTTACTTTCTATACTTTCCGAGATACAATTTTTGGAAAAGCAACATTTCATAAAAAAATATATACTAAAAAATAAGTAGTTACTAAAATTATTGTGAAAAATCCATTTCTCAAATACCATTCGACGCCCACATCTCTATTAGAACTAGTGAATTGTGCTATAATGTACTTTATGAAGTTTGTAGAAGTGGTAGTTTTCATGATATTCTCCAAAATAAATTCCCAAGATGATCATTTCTAGTTGTTCGGACATGTAATTTAATTACAGAAAGAAGTTCTTTGTAGGGGGTAGTAATTTTTATGATATTGGTATATGAATAAGAATTTTGCTCATTAAACTTTGTCCGAACGTCTATTAATCAATTCATTCTAGGAAATATCATTAAAACTTACTACTCCTTTAATTTTCGTATAACGCTATAAATTACTTTATAATACATTCAACTAACAGACATCTCTACGTCTTATGGTTCATGAAATATATTTTTTCATAAATCAAACTTTTTCTTCGAACAACTAGAAATCAACATTTTGAGTAATATAATGAAAATTACTACTCCTACGAAGATAAATGTCATAAACTTCTTCCTGTCACATTAAACTAGCTTTCATTTAAATACAATAAGAAATCTGTGCATCGAATATTTATTAAAATATAGATGTGACACAATAAATTCAGTAGCTACTGATTTTTCAGTAGATTTTTTATGAATTCTTTTTTTTAACGTAAGCTCTGTTAGGAATCATATTTTAGTAAATTTACTGAAATGTATGCTCAAATTGAGCTATTTATGTTCGATAGTTTCCGAGACATAGCTTTTTAGAAAACAACATTTCATAAAACATTCACTGAAAAATCAGTAGTTAGAGACATCATTTTAAGAAATCTATATCTCAGGAACCATTCGACGTACAGATGTCTATAAACACTCAAAATAAAGCTAGTTAAATATACTATACTTGTTTATTTTCGTAAGAGCAGTAGTCTTTATAATATACGTAAAATATAAATACATAAAATGCTGCTTGCAAGTTTTTCGAATAAACCTTTTGGATTTATGAAACTCAATATCTCAAGAAGTATTGGATGTACAGATGTCTACCAGTACTTAAAGTAAACATAATTTAACTTCCTATAAAGTATTTTTTAACAACTACCTAAGGATTTGAGATGTGAAATACTAATTCTGTTAATGGCATTATATTTTTTTATAATCCAAAGAGAAATGCGTACAATTATCCATATAAAAGCGAAAATAGTTGCCAGTGCCTCATAAATATTTCAAGCAGAAAATATTAATCAAATTATATTTAGTTTTATAGTAGTTAGCCATATTTTGTTATTGAAATCTCATATTTTGTTAAAAGATTTATTTTTTGTTACCTTTTTATTTTTTTTATTACATTTCATATTTCTTATTTTAGTTTAAAACTTGTAAATAAGTATATAAACATTAGTTACTTTTTCTTTATAACTCAAAATAAAGCTAGTTAAATATACTATACTTGTTTATTTTCGTAGAAACAGTAGTAATAATACACTCAGTCAATCAGCGACCATCCAGTTTTGAAAAATTTCACATTTTTTATTCCCCTTACCTATACTTGTCAGACTTAATTTTGAGTAATAATTATACATAGTTTTCATTGAAGTAATCACAAATTGGTGTGAAATTACTGGCATTTTATCTCCTCTTGGGCTCCTGTACTACCAGTTCCAGTAAAGTTTGTAACGACAGGTGCCCAGTTCAGAACGTATATATTTTATAAGAACTTGAATTTATCATGAAAATAGTTGCTTAGCTAAAAACATATATATAAATCTACGAAGAATCAGTTATTTTAATTATAAAATACATTCCCAGTAGAATCGGTCCACAAAGCAATTATAGGATTGATCGAACCTTAAGCGCCCATCTCTCTCCAATTGTCGTTACTTCAATTATCGCCTCTAATTAACATCAATCGTTTATTAATTATAGAAGATAGCCTTAATCCATTCTCACCGCTATCTCAAGTCACACTAAATAATTAATTGGATCTTGGGGTCGATGTGATGCTCTGCGTTCTTAGTCCAGAATAGAGAGTCATCTTGGGAATTTTAGTTATTAGCTATTAATTATTTTATATTACATTTTTTTTTTGTGAGACATAAAGCTTTTTATTTAAAATTATACTAACTGACTCTTAAATTTTATATGAAAATTATTCAAGAAGGTATATTGGAGTTTAGATCTCCTTATTCATAATTATGTTTGGAAATTTTAATTATTCATTTTTTCAATAATTGACAATAATATGTTTATTGTTAATAATTTAAGACAAATAAGGAGAACAGAAAATATGATATTAAAAACATATATTTAATCAGGTAAAGGGGTATATTTATTATTTTTTTTCGTGCATTAGATGAATATTGTTAATTTTTTTGTAGATACCTAATGGTGGAGTGACACCCCCGAAACGTCATTATTTGATGTAATTAAATAAAAAAAATTATTTAAGGAAGAGGACTTTTCATTCTCTATATCTAATTACTTTAATAAAACTCATCCAGTGGAACGTATAACTTTAAGGAAATGATCTAAGAAACTAAAAATAAGATGTACAGTAAAAAATATAAATAAACTAGAATTACAAAACAATATAAGACAATTAATGAAAACAGAAATAATAAAAAATAAGTAATAATAAGAAGAGAAATATAAATATATAGTTGTTTAATTTAGTTATTCCCCAGAGTAAAAATTGGGAGATATTACCCAAATTAATTATTAAGCTGGTTTAAATTAAGGAATTACTTATTATTTGCTGGTAATGAGTGGACTGTATTTATAATAAATTGATATAGGTTTTTAAAATAAAATACCTCTATTCTCTCTTAAATTATAAGTTTTCTGAAACAATTTGCTGGACGGTTTGAACAAAATGGTTAGTTTGTTAGTGATAGTTTTGGTTTCATTACATTAATTGATTTAAATGTTACATTTTACTTGTTTGTAATTCTTGAGGTTTGAAGGTTGGTTTTGGTGTGAATATGAATATGAAGATGAAAGAAGGGTTCCCTCTTGGTTCTTTCTCCTCATCCTTCTGCCGCCGCCGCCTCTCTCGCCTGAGTGTAAGGTTTTACTCCCTCCTTATAAGAGGAGACCTTCTTGAAGAGTTCTGTCTCTTTCTTCTCCTGTCCAGGTCAAGATGGCTACTCTATTGGTTCTTACCCCTATTTTATTGGGGATCAAGATGCCTGGCCAGGTCTCCTACCACTTATCTTTGCCACTAGATGGCATAATGAATTTCAGTTCAGAAGTGAGGGGGCACCTTTCTTAAACAATAGTACTCACTAAAACAAAGAAATTAAGAATAAAACAGGAGACCCACCTTTCTGAATGGAAGAGAGCAAAAGAATGGGCTAAAGGCGGATGCGAGGTGTACCAAACGTAGAAGTGTGGGGGAATTTAACGGTTAGCAAATAACGTTACATTAAAAATAAAAAAAATAACAACATTAATTAATAAATAAATAATAACAAACATACTTTGAAATAAATACATATCAATAAATAAAGTAGGTAGTAGTTCGTACTAATAGAAGATAAATATTATGTTTTATACAATATATACAATAATACTTAATTGATTGTTAATACTTAATTTTAATAATACTTAATTGATTGTTATGTATGTGTATTTCGAATTTTTTTTTATTATTTTCATATAGATATAAATATTTGATCGTATAATTTCAAATTATGAAGAAGATTTCAGAATTGCGGTCAAACAAGAACAAAAATAGTTAACAACTATTTATTTTCCGACGTTTCGGCCCAATTTGTAGAGCTTCATTGTGGCTGTTCAAGTTGATAGTTTTAGAGACTTAGAAGTCTCTAAAACTATCAACTTGAACAGCTCTGTTGAAGTGGGGAGAAATGTCGGAAAATCAATAATTGTTAGCTATTTTTATTCTTTTCTTACTACAACCTGATCCATCTCTTCTCCTTATCCCACAAGATGGTCAGATCTTCTTCATAATTTTATTTTTTTTTTCTAAATTAAGTTTGTAAAATATTATATTTTATATTCTATTAGTGTAAATTTACTACAATTTACCTGATTTATTGCTATGTATTTTTCCAAGCTTGTTTATTATTATTTTATTATATTTTTTTCTCCTCTGAACTAAGGTTGTTATCTGGGGTTGTTTTTTAGTCCTCCTGCAGGCCTCAAATTTATTATTTTAGTTGATTTTTTTTTTACTCATCAATGATACTGTGCTTCTTTTATCCATTGTACGAATATCTTTTTTTTTTTTTCTTTCTTCCTTAATGTTTCTTATCGTTATCGTTTTCTTTCATACTCTTCATTATGTTGCTTTAAATTATTTTCCATTATTATAGACATCACTTATATGTCTTATTATGTCAATTACATTACTCATCATTTATTTTCTTCCATACGTTTAATTATGTTTATTTCTTTATTTACTTGTACATTGTCTGTTTAGAAATTTTTTTATCATTTATTTGGTATAAGTATTACCTCTAAAATATTATATTTCATCGTCTACTGTTATCAATCAACTACTGTCTCCTTAATTTATTGTTATGTATATTTCAAAGTTTTTTTTTCTAAATTATGTTTCATTATTAACACACACAATTTTGATCCAAAAAACTTTTATTTTCAGAAACTCTCCAAAGTTTCAGCCATTTTCAAGGAGACAAGCTTAAATATTGATGTCATGTTCATTAAACTCTTTTAGGCAGGCTAATTGCTCATGTCATTTATTACTTTTTATATTTTAAATCTAAAACTTTTTTATATAAATAATCTTCTCTTTTTCCACTTACAAAGATCATTTATGACATAACCTACCTTCGTTAAAATGTGTTAATAATGAAATAAACCACTATCAAACAATCATTATAATGAATCCTTAATCTAAGTTTATTATCTCGTTTTGTATTTTAGCCCTGACGAAGGCTTGAAATTCAGATCGAAACGTAGGCACAAATAAATAAGTTCTACTTATTTGTATATCTTCGTAAACGGCACCTCCGACCATCTGCTCCTCATATCAATCAAATGTCAGCTATTAATACCTCTTAAGTATTTTTAATATTAATTTTATAACTATTCATCATTGAATAAATAAATAAAATCAAGAGAAATATATATTTTTTTTTAATATTTATTTATTTCTGTTTACAACTGTACATTATAATACTTTTAGTAAATCTGATCTAAGTTAAATTGGAGTGTTACAGGCGTGTAGGGAAACTACCCATTGGTAGCACTCTAATGGGTTACACTTTACATTAGCTGTTCTCGTGGCCATCTTCTTTTCAGGCGCCTCGGAGGATTGTCAGGAATGGAAGAGGATGCAAGATTAGAAACTAGGGGGTTTAACTAGGGGGTTTGAGTGGTTAGAGAGTTTATAATGGAAGGAGTGATATCTGGTTCGGGCTAGATCGGTTACCTAGGGAACAGAAATATTATTAAATGTGCTTTTATGTGTTATGAAATATACTTTTTTTTTTTTCTTACCTCCTTTATTAAATAGATAAATAACAATATATATATATTTATATCTAATATGGAATATACATTAACGCATATTTTTTCTTCTCTTTTTCAGGTATGTTTTATTTTACGAGTACAAACATTACGGACATTATTATTGGAAGGGTGAGTTAACTAAATAAATTTTATATTTATAAATAATTAGTTAAACTGTAGTCATTACGAAATTGAGGAATAAATTATCGATGAATAATTTTTTATTTTGTAAATGGCCGTCAATTAGATCATCCGAAGGTCGTATGTCCATCATTCATGAAGGTAGAGAAAAAATTCATCAATATTTATGCATTTTGATACTTGTATCATATTCTGTTTTTCGTGCCATTTTAATAGAAAACGACAGGAAAACATGGGTTTCTAAAAAACTTGCAGTGGAATAAGTTTATTCACCGTAATTACTTGATAAACTTTCATGTACACTCTGAGGGGCCACCGAGTGATATCCTAGACTTACTAGAGTGCAAAAGGTTTAATCAACAAAAAAAAAAAAAATTGTGTCCAGCATCTTGCGGTTAATCTATAAATGTATCCAGAGCCATATACGTTGAGGACTCCTTAGTTAGGGTTTTATTTGTATTCGTTGGAGCTATGTCAATGGGTGGATCCTCTATATGTTTGCATCATGTCATGTTATCACTAACAGCAAATTTACTTGTATTATTTTTTTTTTATTTTTGGACCAGTCGAATTGTGTTTTAATTTATATATAGTTTTCACAGCTGACATCTCAACCCATTCTAACACTATCCTCACCACGTATGCCGATGATACATGTCTATTGTCAGTGAACAATGATTCCTACATTGTATCCCAAACCCTCCAATCCCACATCACCACCACCCTTGAAGAATGGTGCCAAAATTGGAGGATTAAAATTAATTCCAACAAATCCCACCAAATCACATTTACTCTTCGTCGTAAACCAATGACCTCTTGCCCAACAGTAATAATACCCCACTTATTCCTGTCGAACAGATCCGTTACTTAGGAACTTACTAGGACAAACGACTGACATGGAATCCTCATACAAGACTAAAAGGCAGGAAACTGCTCGTCGATTTCGACTATTACAACATTTACTAAACAAACGGTCTAAATTGCCAATCCATTACAAAAGACTGATCTACATAACTATTATAAGGCCTATCTGGACATATGGAGTTGAGCTTTGGGGCTCCACTAAACCATCAAATTCCTCCCGAATCCAATCCTGCAGTCCAAAATCCTTTGTAAAATCCTTAACGCTTCTTACTTTGTCACAAATCAAGTCATCCATCATGACCTCACTGTCCCATATGTTGCCGATTTTGCCAGAATCAGATACCATTCCTGCCATGGAAAACTTCCCAACCACCCTAACCAACTCGTTTCCAACCTTCTCCTTCATTACGTAATAATCCTCCTAGGCGTCTGAAAAGAAGATGGCCTTGGGATCTTCTCTAGAAATGTTATTGCAGTTCTATCAATGGGTAGATTCTCCGCATGTTTGTATCATGTCACTATCTCACCTACAACAATTTACTTGTTGTATATATGTTATACAGTTGTAAATAACAATAAATAAATGATTTGAAAAAAAAGTATATATTCCCTTAACTTATATATTTATTATTCATTGAACTAATTATTTTAAGAAACTTTTTTTTGTTTTCCCTAAATATATATATATATATTTTTTAATTTATGCGTTTGTTTGTATATACTGATCTAATGCGAGGACTATTATGCCTTTGGTTTGACTTTACATTGCTGTCTGATGATAAATTTGTTTGATTTGCTTAATGGATCCATTGATTAATGGATGTTAAATTGATAGAGAAAATAAAATAAAAAATGAAATATTTGTATTTAGTATTGTATTTATATTTATATTTCAAGACGTGTATTGATTGTAAAAGAAAAAGGAAGGGGAAAAACGAAACAAAGATTATTTATTATAATTATTCAAAATTATATCATGTAAATATATGTAATGTATATATGTCCGATCATGGATTGATTGATATGCTGTGTATTGTAGCAACCCAATGTATTTGGGAAGCATGGCTAAATATAGCATTTCTCTCTCTCTCTCTTTATACAGTTGTAAATAACAATAAATAAATTATTAAAAAAACTAAAAAAATATTTGTAGGTCGTTCAATACATTTCTTGTCAGATCGATTGCCTTGTGATAGGACTGGCATTACTTATTTTTAATATATTAATTTACATATATATTCCCAGTTTAAACTTCCATCGATTCCAGTAAGATCTATCGATAGAGTTAAACGGGGATTGTTAAAGGCAGTACAGTGCCAGAGGAGCCTTGGGTCATCTAACGGGACGGTGACACCCTGGTGGAATAATGCCCATTTTGGCGGGGAATCTGCAACCGTCTAGGTCGACTGTTATATCGATTGTCCACTATCGAGATTTTGCAATTTCAATAACAGTTATTCAATAAAATATTAAAAACGCAAAATTATTTCAGCAATTTTAATTAAAACTCTACTACATATTCATAGACTCAAACTTCCAAGGTAGAGGAGGTTATAAAAGGGTTTCAAGATGGCTGTAATTATATTAACTCGTATCGGTTATTTGAGGGACTTGATCATATTAACCAAATAACTTTTATGAGTCAATATAAACAGAGCCCTTTTATAGCTTCAATGTAATGAAACTTTTTTATAACTTCCTCTGCCTTGGAAGTTTGTGTATATCTTGGAGAAAAGAGTATAATGGAGGAGGTATGCTTCCAGGGCGAATGACGCCAGAAGGCGGGATCTAGTTCTTTCGTAGGCGTGGCACCTGAGTTAAAGAAGCAGTACAGTGACTTGGGAAACCCAACTTCAATCCGAAGACTGACGCCCATGCCGCTGCAGGCATTCTGTTATAATTTTTATGATTATGTATTCTTTTGTTGACACTGCTACTGTTTTATTTATTTTTTTCTCTTCTCCTTTTTCTCAAATTATTTTTTTTTCCCATTAGAAGTCAATTGTTTATTTTTTTAAGGTTATAGGTGTCATTGTTTTTGTTATTAACTTTTCTTTTTCTATTTTCTTAAGAATTATTATTTTTATCTATTTATTCTTTTTTGTCTTTATAATTCATAATTATTTAATATTTATAGTGTTTTAAATAGGGCGTCTTTTGCTCGAGACTAATCCCAACAATCAATTTTAAACAAAACAAAAAATGAAACCATTATACGATATCAATCATCTAAGGTTTTCTAGTGTTGTAGGTAGTTTTAAAGATGTAGAGTTTCGAATGAAAAATTTTTATTTATTTTTTAAAAATTTATTTAATGTAATTTACAACTGTACAAAATGATGCAATAAGTAAATATGTTGTATGTTTCATATACACCTGAAAATCTTGGGAAGGAACCACCCATCGGTGGTACTTCAAACATTAATTTAAATTAGAAGGTCCCGTGGCCATCTTCTTTTCAGACGCCTCGGAGGATTATCAGGGATT
>NW_027106400.1:194791-204165 GCF_000696795.3 Halyomorpha halys | reverse complement strand
GAGTAAAGGTGATCTGGTGGGATTTGTCAGGATTTATTTTGATTCTCTAGTTTTGACACCATTCTTCAATTGATGTTATATGTTCTCTAGTTTTGACACCATTCTTCAATTGATGTTATATGTGTCTGTAGTGTTTGTGATGCATTAGTTGGGTCGTTGTTTACAGACAGTATACATGTGTCATCAGCGTATGTTGTTAGGACTGTGTTAGAGTGGGTCGGGATGTCAGCTGTATAAACCGTATAAAGAAAAGGACCTAGGATACTACCTTGAGGAACTCCGGCAGACTGAGAAAAGAGAGATGAGTAGGCTAGGTTATGATTTACTTTAAAGGTTTTATCAGTGAGGTAGGAGAGGATTATAAGGAAATATTCGAATGAAAAAATAATTTTTTTTTTTAACGTTTTGAAACAGCCGCCATTTTTTATTCACAAACATACTTAGGCTTGGCAGACTCATCAATTTCGACGAGTAATTATTCATAGTTTTCATTAAAGTGATGGAAAATTGGGGTGAAATAACTGACTTTTTGCTCTTGGGCCCTTGTACTATTTATCCGACGAATGGAAATCAAACTAAGGTGGACCTAGGTCTTGAAGCAGCCCAGGTTCTAATATTTGTCATATATTAATTTCTCCCACCCACAGGCGTAAATATGTAACTAGTACAAGAGAGAGTCCAGGAGTAGTTAATTTTTTTTTTAATATATATTTAAAATGCAGTGTAATTGATTATTTAAATTTCTGCATAACCAGTTTCAAGGTTATTAAGAAATAAATGATTTTAAGAAACTAACTAAACCTGTTTATTGTAGGGGCGAGGATATCTACTAATTGCCTTTCAGAAATCAGTGTAAATGACAGTTTCAACATTACTATAATAAATAAATATAATTTAAAAATATTTATTATTTGAGATATACTGATATACATATGTGCGTCAAATGGTTCCTGAGATTACTAAAAATAAATAAAGGAAGTTTGAAAAAAACATTCGCGAATTGTTAATTTCTAGTTGTTCGCAAAAAAGTTTGTCAAATATCATAAAAAACTACTCTACTACTCCTACGAAGATAAAAATTATAAATTACTTTATTGTACTTTTAACTAGATTTAAGTTTGGTGCTAGCTGATATCTGTACGTTCAATGTTCCTGAGATGTCTTTTTTCACAAATAAAAGTTTTATCCGAACAGCCAGAAATCTTCACTTTGTGAATTTATTTGTGTTGAATATCATAAAAACTTCTACTCCTACGAAGATAAACGTAATAAACTACTTTATTGACCGTATGAAGTAGATTGAAGATAGGTTATTACTAATTCGATAACTTGTACCCTTGTATAATTACTCCATTTCCTTCCCTGTTCAGTTTATTGAACACGTAATCTAGAAGACAGATGAATAAAATTGGGGATAGTAGACAACTCTGTTTGGCGCCTCTCCGAATATACGGTGTACTGATGTTGTCCTCCATAGCTATGTAGGCCCTAACGTTTAGCATTAGGAAATGTTCAATTTAAGACGAATTATTCTATAATGGATTATAAAATCTAAAAATCTAGGCATGTAACTATTGAAAGGATATTGGAAGAAGATAGTTGACTGTGTGAAGTAGATTGTTGGAATATAGTCTGGGTAGCGATCAATAAAGGTATCAAAATAGTAAAAGAAAACTATTTATTGTTAACCAATATTTCGCCCCACTTTGCAGGGGTGATAAGAATGAAATTCTGTTACCAACAGCTACCAATTCTTATCGGCCCTGCTAAATGAGGCAAAACGTTGGTTAACAATAAATATAGTACAAGAGCCCAAGAGGAGAAAAAAGGCAGTTATCTCACCCCAATTTTTTATTACTTTAATGAAAACTATGTGTAATTACTAGTCAAAACTGTCTGCCAAGTATAGGTAGGGGGAATAAAAAATAGCGGCTGTTTCAAAGCGATAAAAAAAAACTAATTTTTCTTTCGGAGCTCTATATCTCCAAAAAACCTAACTGAACGTTATTTAAAGAAGAGCAAATTTGCTAAAATATGAGCCCTAATAGAGTTATTTACGTTAAATAGTTTTCGAGACATAGCTTCATAAAAATGTTGTATGGGTCGTACTGAAAGATCATTAGTTGGAGATTTTATTTTGAAAAATCTATATCTCAAAAAAACAATTTGACGTACAGACGCACTCACATTAAAGCTAGTTTAATGAGATTTAACATTTTATGATGTTTATCTTCGTAGGAGTAATACTTTACATGAAATTTCCTAAAATAAATTGATTTATAGTTGTTCGGACAAGTTTTCATTTGCCAAATTTATATTCATATGTGAAGATCATAAAAACTACTCCTCCTACGAAGATAAGTGTCATAAGCTACTTTATAGTGACTTTAATTTCGTTTATTTTGAGTGTTGGCAGACATATGTACGTCTTATGGATCTAGAGATATATTTGTTCAAATATCCAACATTTTATACGAACAAATAGAAATTAACATTTTGTGAGTTAATTTTGTCAAACAACATAAAAACTACTACTCCTACAAAGATAAACATAACTAACTGTTTTTTAGTAAATTTAACTAGCTTTAATTTGAGCGATGGCAAATAATTGTACGTCCAATGGTTTCTGAAATAAAGTTTTTCATAAATCAAATTTATTGTCCGAACAACTATAAATCAATTTATTTTAGCAAATATCATGAAAACTACTATTCCTACGAAGGTAAAGGTCTTAAACTTATTTATAGTCCATTAAACTAGCTTTAATTTGAGTGCTAATAGACATCTGTACGTCACATAGTTCCTGAGATATAGATTTCTTAAAATAAATTAACTAACTACTAATCTTTCAGTAGATTTTTAAGAAATTTTTCTTTTTACAAAGCTATATCTCGAGAACTATTGGACGTAAATAGCTCTTTTAGGGCTAATAATTCAGCAAATTTACTCTTCTTTAAATAATGTTCTCTTAGATTTTTCTTCCCGGCTCTTGTACTAATAGTTCTCTTCTTCTATTTTGATAGCTTTATTGACCGCCACCCGGACTATCTTCCTACAATCTACTTTATAATACATTAAATTATCGTTAATTTGTGGGCTAATAGATATTTGTGTCTCAAATGGATTTTGAGATATATTTATTTCTCAAAATAAATTCGCTAACAATTGATTTTTCAGTGCATATTTTATGAAATGTTGCTTTTTAAAAAGCTATATCTCGGGAACTGTTGAACGTTAATAGCTCTATAAGGGCTAATATTGCTAATTTACTCAACTTACCATAATGTTTGTTTGTTCTCTTAGGTTTTCTAGTGTTGTAGGTAGTTTTAAAGATATGGAGCTGGGTATGAATAATTAATTTTTTTAAACACCAATTTACTAATTAATTACAACATTGTTATTAATTACTCCAATTTACTATTTGAGTTTTAACTGACCGCACCCGGACCAAATTCCATTTATTGATACACACGGTCAGTCAGCAATCTTCCAATTTTTTTTAACGTTTGGAAACAGACGCTATTTTTTAATCTCTCTTACTACACTTGGCAGACTCATGCAAACGTCTTAAACTACTGTATAGTACATTAAACTAGCTTTAATTTGAATGCTGAAAGACATCTGTACGTTGAATTGTTCCTGAGATTTCTTAAAATAAATTCACTATCTATTTTTGATTTTTCAGTACATTTTTTTATGAAATGTTGCTTTTTAAAAAGCTATATCTCGAGAACTGTTGAAGGTTAATAGCTCTATTAGGGCTCATATTTTAGCAAATTTACTCAACTTTAAATGATGTAATCTTAGCTTTTCTAGTGTTGTTGGAAGTTTAAAAGATATAGGGCTCCGAATGAAAAACTATTTTTTGTAATGTTTGGAAGCAGCCACCATTTTTATTCCCTCTAACTATTCTTGGCAGACTCATCAATTTTTTTCTAATAATTATACATAGTTTTCATTAAAGTAATATGACTGGGATGAAACAAATGACTTTTTTTTACCCGGGCTCTTGTACTAGGGACTTAAGGAAGTGTTTGAAGCTCACTGTAACGGATTTATAGGGATCCAAAGATTGATATGATAAATCCTTCGATGTATCGATTTTTTTGAAATGTATTATCTTGACGCTCCACTATATTGTTTAAAAATACGTTGTTTTTTTCTTCTATCCAATAGAAATGTTACAAATTTAATATAATATTGAACTTTACAAATTATCATCATGTTTCTTCTACAAAAGCCATCTGAAGAGAAAGTGAGCTGTTTGTGGCCTGAGACGCGGGCCCGCCCAGAAATTGGGTCGAGCTATTGGAAAGGCGGTGGTTGGCAAACAGCGTAGTCGTAAACATTTACTAACCCGTCAAAATGTTTACTGTATACAATTTCGTTCCAATATAATTCCCATTCGGATTCGGTCGTACGGATTTAAGTAGTTCAAATTATAATTCGCAATATATATGGGCGAAATAGTTCCAAAACAGAACGATAGGGTTGATAACTAGAGACCGAAACGTTGGATTTTCTGTAAAATTTTGCAGTAAAAACCAATAATGTATTAAATTGTGTATAAGACACCCAAATCCTAAAAAAAACATTTATTTATTTAATGTAATTTACAACTGTACAAAATAATACAATAAGTAAGTATGTTGTATGTTTCATATTCTACCTCCATTATTGGTCTTCATAAGAACTTGATAAAGAGTTGGAACTATAAATAGAGCGAAAGTTAAGAAAAATTGAAAAAGTAAATACGATTATGAAAAAAAGAAAAGACTATATATTATAATTTAATTTTTTTTTTTTTTAAATTTATATAATGTGATTTACAACTGTACAATAAGTAAATATGTTGTATGTTTCATATACACTTGAAAATCTTGGGAAAGAACCACCCAATGGTGGTACTTCAAACATTAATTTAAATTAGAAGGTCCCGTGGCCATCTTCTTTTCAGATGCATCGGAGGATTATCAGGGATTGTTAAGGATGGAAGATTAAGAATTAATGGGTTAGGTTGGTTAAGGAGTTTAGAATGAAAAGACGCATGTTTGGGCCAAATCTGCTACGAATGGGATGTTAAGGTCTTTGTGACGTAATAAGGAGCATCAAGGATTTTACGTAGGATTTTGGATTGTAAGGATTGGATGCGGGAGGAATTTGATGGTTTGGTAGAGCCCCAAAGCTAAATTCCATATGTACAAATTGGTCTGATTATCGTAGTGTATAATAATTTTTTGTAGTGAATGGGAAGTTTAGAGCGTTTGTCAAGTAGGTGTTGTAGCTAATCGGAATCTACGAGCAGTTTCTTGTCGTTTCAGTCTTGTGTGTGGATTCCAAGTAAGTCTCTTGTCAAGATGGAGTCCTAAGTATCGAATCTGTCCAAAGGCATTAGTGGTGTATTTAGAAAGGATACTGTTGGACAGGAGGCCAGAGGTTTACGACGGAGAGTAAAGGCTAACAAAACATCAATTTCATTATGCAATTTATAAAATTAATACGTAGACATAATGCTTAGGTGAACTTGTCCGAAACATAATAAACTCGTTTAATAATTTTGTCTAAACATGTACAAAAACAAAACTAATTCGATTAAAAAACTCTATCCCTAATTAACATAATTAACAACTCAATTATTCTTTATACTACAATCAGACAGCCCTGACAAAGTCCTGAAAAGTGGGGCGAAACGTTTGTTAACAATAGTTTTCTTTATTGACCGCCACTCGGACTATCTTCATACAACATAATATTTTTTAATACTTAATAGGGACGACTACTGGTGACTATTATAGGAGTACAAAAAAAAATGTTGGTATTGTGTAAGTTATGGAAATAGTATCAAGTATAATATCTAAGACTGATTGTGTCACTTTACACCTAACGGAAAGATGGGAATTTAAAAAAAAAATTAATTATTTAACATTTACAACTTTATTTACATAATAATTCATCTAGCAAATTTGATGTAGGACAATAGTGGTATGATACAGACTTGTAGAGAAATTAGCATTAGTAGGTCTTTCTCATCTGCTTTTAGGAGTCTCGGAGCATTGTCAGGAATAGAAGAGGCAGGAAGGTTAGAAACTAGTGCGTTTGGGTGGTTAGTAGATGGAAAAACACACTCGCACAAAAATAAAATAAAATATCCTATTGTTTTATTATTAATCTTTTAAATTTTGTTTTATTCGTATTTAGACGCTAAGTTATCTTTGCGTCCTCATCGCTTCGTTGGCAGATTTTTTTCTTCATCGGATGATTAGGAAGTCCTTGTTCCCAATAGGACAATCTGATTCCTGCCTCATGGCTGTCTATTAGATCTATTAGAAGGAAAAAACATGACGAGCGAATTTGGTACAATAATTAAGATAACTGATGTAGGAAGGCTATTTATTATCTTTTATTATAATTAGGGTTATTGTTTAGTTAGCCAATTTATATTAATAAAAAAAAAGGATTTGAAGGAGATGGTGAGGGCTGTGGTCAAAAAGAAAGAAAAATAGTAATAGCAATTTATTCATTACCATTAGTAGTCAAAGACCACAAAAAGGTTAAATAAAATATACTAATTTTGTTATTAAATTAAAATAATTATATTTCTTTATCCTTTTGGATTATATAACTTTATATTTTTATTTTCTTAATCCTGTTATTTTACTTGCATATTTAATTTCCTACATGTATGTTTTATTTCCTATATTTTTTATCAATTTATTTAAAATAATTTTCATTTTGTACATATATAATACATATTGTACATATTTTTTAAATAATTTATTTATTGTTATTTGCAACTGTATACATATATACATACATCAAGTAAATTTCCTGTAAGTTATATTATGACATGATGCAAACATGTGAAGAAATCTACCCATTGATAGAACTCCAAAAACATTTCTAAAGATCTCGAGGCCATCTTCTTTTCAGACACCTAGGTGGATTATTAGGTAGTGAAGGAGAAGCCAGGTTAGAAACGAGTTGGTTTGGGTGGTTGGGAAGTTTATTATGGAAGGATTGGTATCTGGTTATGGCCAGATCAGTCTTTTGTAATGGATTGGAAGTTTGGACCGTTTGTCTAGTAAATGTTGTAATAGTCGGAATCGGCGAGCAGTTTCCTGTATTTTCAGTCTTGTATGAGGATTCCATGTCAGTCGTTTGTCCAGATTTAGTCCTAAGTAACGGATCTGTTCAACAGGAATAAGTGGGGTAATATTAAAAGGTACTGTGGGGCAAGACGAAGATTGGCGACGAAAGGTAAATGTGATTTGGTGGGATTTATTGGAATTTATTTTAATCCTCCAGTTTTGGCACCATTCTTCAAGGGTAGTGATGTGGGATTGGGATACAATAGAAGGATCATTATTCACTGACAATAGGCATGTGTCATCGGCATACGTGGTGAGAATAAAAAAAAACTGTATAAAGGATAGGACCAAGGATACTACCCTGAGGTACACCAGCAGACTGAAGAAACAGGGATGAATAAGCGCTGTTGTGATTTACTTGAAATAATCTGTCTGAGAGATGAGAACGGATAATGAGATAACATGTAGGGGTAGGAATTTACGGATCTTGTATAGCAGTCCTGGGTGGCAGAATCGATCAAAAACCTGTTCTACATCAAGAAAGACTCCCGAGCAGTACATTCTGCGCTCCAATGAAGACGAGACTACATTAACCACACGATGGAATTGCTGGATAGTGGAGTGGAATGTTCGGAATCCAAACTGGTGATCTGGGATTATGTGGTTGGAATCTAGGATGAGGTACAGGCGTTTTAAGATAAGTTTCTCAAGGATTTTTTTAAGGAAATTAAAATCATTTCTATGTTATTCTAGTCATCATTTAGGGCATCCGATACAATTGGTCCTTCTCCCAATCTTCTTAAACTCATGCAATAGAAATGGCATTCTTCAAAATTCTTAATGTGACTGATCGTAAGTACACTGTTGCAGTATTGACATTTTGGCGGTGGTTGCTTAT
The DNA here is from genome assembly GCF_000696795.3 of Halyomorpha halys. NCBI lineage: Eukaryota > Metazoa > Arthropoda > Insecta > Hemiptera > Pentatomidae > Halyomorpha > Halyomorpha halys. Next base: position 196,179 of record NW_027106400.1, on the reverse strand, counting down.
TGATCAGAAATTTATGAGTTAAATTCGTGTGACCCATTCTTAATCTGGCTATAGCTACCTCCTCCCTGCGATTGGAACGGTTTGATGTGGTCCATGGTTTAATCATTTTTTTAATAGTTTAAAAAAACAAAACAACAACGTTGTTTCGGAAGAGATGATACGTCCGGCGCTTACCATGTACCTTGGAGTTATTCTTTATTTTTATAACAAAATATATTGGAGATGGAACGTCATAATGAAGATATGACTTTTCGAATGTGCAACTTTGTTATGTTTTGTAAGAGAGAATTCAATTTTTATTTTCTTTATGACCATTTATACCTTTATTGTTTATATAATTTTAAATATAGAAAAATTAGTGCCATTGTTTTATTCTATACCCTGCTTTTTGAATTATATAAATATTGTTTTTTGTTTGGTTTATATAAACGTTTTTCCAAACCTTTGTAAAGTCGTGTAATTCGGCCGGTTATCTTTGCATAGGTGCCTCTTTTTATGATGTGTGCTTCGTTTAGATTATGTCTTTATAATCACAAATAATTTAAAATTGGTGATAAATTTTGAAAAACAATTTATTAGTCTCGTTAGTTTTATCTCCAGCCTAATAGACAGCCAACCGCAAACCTAGTCATCATAGTCGAAATGAAAGGGAAGTGAGGGAGAATCGAAACGTAAATATAAGTTCATCTCAGTAGGTCTGTTGGAAAATCTTCAAGTATTGACAAGAACCCTAGCGAATGGGAAAGGACGTTGTCCTGAAGGACACCTCAGAAGGGTGAAACCAACGTTGGGTAACAAGCTCAAGAGTTGCTTCCCCTCCTTGGTTACGTTTAGATGGGGATAGAAGTAAAATGGGTTCTCTCGGACTACTGGTTCTCGCATATGGATAGTAATTATAAAATATAAAGTATTAAAATTAAGTTTAGGGGGTGAGAATATAAAAAATAAAACCAGATAAAAAAATGACAGGAATGTGAGCTTCTGAAATGAAGAACGTAGAGGAAAGGAGAATTATGGTGATATTATAATAAAATAATTTGAAAAAGAAAAAAAAAATTAACGTATTATTTCTGTATACTATATAAAATATAGTTAACAAGAAAAAGTAATTAATGTTTATATACTTATTTACAATTTTTAAACGAATATAAGAAATATCAATAGTAATAAAAAATAAACAGGTAAAAAATAAATAAATGTTCTAACAAATATGAGATAGAAATTCTTTCTCTAGAAAGAAAAAGACGCCTCAATTTAATATGAAAAATTCATATTCATATGCAAATATTATTAAAACTATTACCTCTACTTTATAGGTGTTAAAAATTACTTTATAGGAAGTTAAATTATGTTTACTTTAAGTACTGGTAGACATCTATACGTCTAAT
>NW_027106400.1:192924-194626 GCF_000696795.3 Halyomorpha halys | reverse complement strand
ATATATAATCTGTTCGTCGAATGGTTCCTGAGATATATGTTTCCATAAATCAAAAAGATTGTCGGAACCACTATTCATCAATTTTTTGTGCATTTATTTTGAAAAAAATGAACTTATTATAGTTAACAAGAAATAGTAACTAATTTTAATAATCCTTTGACTGGAAGAATCTTAAGGTATTAACTTGAATTAGTGAATGAAAACAATTTCTTCCTTATTACAATATAATAATTTATTTCATATTACACAGCAACGTTTCGAGAGATTTCCCCCATCTTCAGGCTGCTGATAACAAAAAACTTATATTTAACATATAATTATTCTCCTATTAGTCTTATTAGCTAATATATTATAATATTATTGTCATTAATGAGTATAAAATTTTTCAAAAGTCCTACATTGCAGGAGAACAATTACCTTTCTAATAAGACTAATAGGAGAATAATTATATGTTAAATATAAGTTTTTTGTTATCAGCAGCCTGAAGATGGGGGAAATCTCCCGAAACGTTGCTGTGTAATATGAAATAAATTATTATATTGTAATAAGGAAGAAATTGTTTTCATTCACTAATTCAAGTTAATAGTAACTAATGTATATACACTTATTTACAAGTTTTAAATGAAAATAAGAAGTATGAAATGTAATAAAAAAATAAAAATAAAAAGGTAACAAAAAATAAATCTTTTAACAAACATGAGATTTCTGTATTAATCAAATTAATTTTAAAAATGTTCAGGTAGGAAATAAATAATAAAATATGGCTGTCTAAAATAACTGTAAAACTAAATATAAATTGATTAATATTCTCTGCTTGAAAGATTTATCAGGCACTGGCGACTATTTTCGCTTTTCAGTGGCTAATTGTACGCATTCCTCTTTGGATTATCAAAAAATATAATACCATTAACAGAATTATTATTTCACATCTCATATCCTTAGTTCTGTATTTGTTTAATTTATTTTCTCAATCTAATTAAAGTGTCTCTCCACATTTCAGTTAACATATCATTATATTTATCTTAAAAAGCCAAAATCAGATTTAGTTAATTACATAGCTTATGTACATTCCTTATAACAAATTGAGGGCAACTGTTTTTAAAGCTTGCCTTTGCTTGTGACTTGCGTTTTGATGCGGCATAATAATATTGCTGTCCGTTTTGGCTCCGAACCAAAATATATTTCTAAAATTGTGCGAGTGTTTTTGGAATTTCGGATAAATGTTACAACATTGGATGGATTTATATTTATTTATTTATTACCCAATTATTAAATGTTTGCTGACATTTTCTTCTATATATAGATTTTTTATATTCCTTTTCATAGATAGTTGAATAGAATTGTTGATAAGTAACTCCATATAGTTGGCACTGCAAAGACTATTCCCACCAAGTAGGTCACGAAACCAATTTCTTTTCAGGAGTGGATTATCTTAGATTGCATTCTAACCTTTTGTATACTCAATGTAAAGGTTACTTGAAAGAAAAAAAATGTATACCCACTCAATGTCATGTCCTTCCTTTTTCAACTTATATTAAGGTTTATCTATTAAATAAGTAAGAGGTAATTAAAACTTTTAATTTTATTAATATAATTTATTTACAATAGTTTTCATAATAATTTTAATTTAATTAAAATAATTTTTTTGTTGTTGATTTTTGCTATGGGATGATAAAAGTAAAAAAAAAAAATAAAAAAAAAA
>NW_027106400.1:189945-190514 GCF_000696795.3 Halyomorpha halys | reverse complement strand
TTTTATAATAATTTTAATTTTTACGTATATTTACTAACTGGATTTTCATATATATATATTTTCTCCTCTTATTCCTGTAATTTTAATATTACTGTGTGGTTTTATTATATTTTTTGTAATTTTTTTTTCTAATATTTTTACATTTTATTTCTTATTTTATTTAGACTGTACATTTTTTTCACCGTACTACTTATGGCTCTATACTATTTGTTGCTTTCATATTATACTGTTATTTGCGTTGTTCTTACCGCTGATGAAACCCTGAAATTCTATCCAAAACGTTGGAACAAATGAATAAGTTTTTCTGTTCTATGTTAAATTTAATTCGATAGTTAGGACTCCATCTTGACAAGAGACTTACTTGGAATCCACACACAAGACTGAAACGACAAGAAACTGCTCGCAGATTCCGATTAGCTACAACACCTACTTGACAAACGCTCTAAACTTCCCTTTCACTACAAAGAATTAGTGTACACTACGATAATCAGACCAATTTGGACATATGGAATTAAGCTCTGGGGCTCCACCAAACCATCAAATTCCTCCCGCATCCAATCCTTACAATC
>NW_027106400.1:185182-189580 GCF_000696795.3 Halyomorpha halys | reverse complement strand
TTAACTTTCGCTCTATTTATAGTTCCAACTCTTTATGAAGTTCTTATGAAGACCAATAATGGGGGTAGAAACGTCGAATCTTAATTAATTGTGATTAATAAGCTATTTATCTTGGGCAAAGGGTGATCCCTCTTGGAAAATATATCAAAAATTTGACAGTTAGGGAGCTTAAAAATACATTTTGAGTCACATTTATTCTGCATTTGCCTCTTAAATCGTTTAATTTTAGCAATAAATTTTCACCAAAATGTGTTTCTGCGCCGCAGCTGAAGGTCAACTGCGCACCACCGAATAGGAGCCGTTTTTCTATCTGAAATAAAAGTTTAATATTTTTCATAATTGATTATCTTTTTCAGTAAACAAGATTATTATTATTATTAATTTTTATATTGTGTGATTTAAATTTTTCATCTCGCAAATTTCAATCGGATTCAGCCCATTATTTGGAAAAAAAATTTTAAATTAAATAATAAAAGTCGGTAATATTGTGGATTTTTGATATAATTTTTGGGTCACAGGTGAAAAATTGAAAAAAACAATCATCCGTTTTCTCTAAATTTCTATTAGTTTATTTGAAAATAATAATTTAAAATGTAATAAATAAATCTAAAACGAATATATTTAAGAATCCATAGTTTCCCTAATGATTTTTGCCATTTTAAGTACTTAAATATATTAGTTTTAGATTTATTTATTACATTTTAATTTATTATTTTCAAATAAACTAATAGAAAATTAGAGAGAACGGATGATTTTTTTTTCAATTTTTCACCTGTAACCCAAAAATTATATCAATATATTTAAGTACTTAAAATGGCAAAAATCATTAAGGAAACTATGGATCGTGTTCGAGTATGCTTTTAAGTCGCTTAGTACTTTATTTTTATAGTTTCTATTTTGATGTATTTGATTCTCTGATCCGTTTATGCCTGTGATATGAGACTGAATACAGTTTATATATTATATAATATAGTTTATGATATACTATATACTGAATATAGTTTTATATACTAGCTGACCCGGCAATGCTTCGCTACTGCTATATTTGAGGATATATATAATGTTACGGTTGTCATGGTGAAATAAAAACACTGGAGATATCTACGTAGACAAGAGGTGTTACGGTTGCCATGGTGAAAACATGACACGAGTGATATGTTTGAGACGAGTGTTTTGTTTGTGTGAAGGCAACAGTTTGATTCTGGGAACTCGTATGTTCAGACAGATACGTGGGGTTTGAACTAAATTGTATTTTGTTTTTATTTTATATTCACTTTTATACTCTTTTGGATAATAATGTAAATATAGTATTTAAGGTTAAGGTTAAGTCAACCTATAAGTTTTAATTGTTTTATTAATTGATAAGAATTTTTTTTTTCCTTTTTCATTCTCTTTATATATATATTTTTGTTCTTATTATTAAACATTTGTACATATAGTTCAGTTGTTCTTTCTCTGCTTTCAGCTTGTTAATTTACTTATGTTTTTTTTGTTGTTCACGGAATATTACGATAATTCAACAGGTGGGTAGGTAACACCCCTAGGTTTTCTGTTATCTACATGTAAAGGTATTCGCCAGTGGTCATAATTGAACAATTGTTTATATAGGAGTATATTTTAGTTATATTGTGGGCATAATGCTTCGGGGTTTTCGTTATTTCCAAGAAAAATAACGTGGCGCCTAAGGAGTAATTTATTCTTTATTGTTTTTTTTGTTTTTTCTTTTTGCGATTATATTATTTTTTTTTATTTGACTTTAACTCACCCCCTTCTTCGCTGAGCGTGGGCAACGATAAACGTATAACTAAGGATAAATGAAAATTTGCGTTTATAATAGATTTAATGATACTATAATTGTTTGATTTAAATTATTGTATTTAGTTAAATTAAACATGTAGGTGTAATTTATCATTAAGATTTGGTAATATATATTGAACCATTATATGCCCTGACGTTCCTTTTTATCATTCCAAATATTAAAAGAGCAGACATATATGTTTCCAGCGGTTATATTATCGTAGAAATCGGATAAAATGGAGAAGAGTTAGGAACAATCGTATATACACAACGGTCACCAGATTAAAAAAAATAAATCCTCGAAATAAATAAAGGTGAAAAAATTATTATTATTAGTTTCTTTGAAAAATAGAATTTAGGGATATGAGACGCTAAAACATATGGTTTTCTTCTTCATAACCAAACATTTTGACCTACTTTATCCTAAGCCACATTTTGTGAATATAATATCGTTTAATAGAATCTTTATTATTTTCATACCCCTCAATAGATTAGAAAGAACTGCACCAAAAGGCACAAAGCGAGTATAATTAAACAAATTAAAACCGGAGATATAAATACAACGTGAGACTTTTTTCCCTCAAAAAAGCATCAAATTTAACTTTTGTCGATTTCGGTTGTATGAGCAGACATTCTATTAACGTGACAATCGGATAAGAGGAAGTGGAGTTAAAATATAAATAGTTTTTAAAGAAAAACTCTGCCTCTGTCACGTAATTTTCAAAATATTAAAACAAATCAGACGGACTTTTTATACAAAGTGTGGTAATAGATTTTTAGGAGTGAAACAAAGGTTATATTCGTTTTCGGCACTCGTGAAACTCTTAAACACGAATTTTTAGAAGGTCAAAATTTTTTAGTCCGAAATTTTTGCCCTACAACGACCTTCGTTTTCTTTTTAAAAATCTAAAAAAAAGTGCAGTTTTTTAGGGCTCTAAAAACTGCACCAAAAGGCACAACGCGTGTCTAATTAAACGAATTAGAACCGGAGATATCAAATAAAACGTAAGAATTTTTTCCCCTCATTTGAAACCCACATTTTTCTCTCAAAAAGTATCAAATTTAACTTTTGTCTAGTTAAGTTCTTTTCTACTCAAATATTTCATGATTTCATCATCTTTAAACCTCCTCACGGCGAAATGGAACACAGCAAAAAGCCCCAGGTAAATCGGTCCAGTAATATCAAAGTCTATCGAGGACAAAGATTCAACAGCTCTCTTTTATATATAGGGATATATACAGTTTACCTGCTAGACAGGTTTGAAAGAGTAATTCTGAAGAGAATCTTAGGGCCCGTATGCGAGAATGGTAATTGGCGAAGAAGGAAAAATGGTGAACTTTATGGGCTATATAAGGAATGTAGCATCTCCGCGTACATAAGAATACAGAGGCTTAAATGGCTTGGCCATGTAATGAGGATGGGCGAGGAAAGAGTGGCTCATAAACTGTACAGTTACGTTCCGGATGGTGTGCGGCAAGGTGGTAGGCCGAAGGGCCGATGGAGGGATGCTGTGAGGCGGGATCTGCGACAACTGAGGATCCCAGTTACCCTTACAAAAGATAGAGAAAGATGGTTGGCGGCCGTTGAGCAGGCCAAGGGAAGCTTCTTGGGCCTGTTGTGCCAGTAAAAGAAGAAGATATACAGTTTATTGTATTCAATAATAAGTGAAAATAGTTCACTCAATTCGCCAAAAATCCCAGTTGTTTACATCGGGACCTGCTCGTGCTATACTGCAGGTGTCCCGAGTGTAATTTTATGATTAAATTAAATGTGTGGAAAAGGGGGGCTGAAAATTGTGAGACTTTCCGCTAATTATCATGCATATATTTTCCTTTATTCATAAAAGGTATGAATCTCTGGAGGGGCAGATGGTTTTAGTGTGTTACGTTTTAATATAATTCTAATTAGAAAAGTGGGGTCTCATAGACCAATGGAAATCATGTGCTTATCTGGTGGCTGTTGGAAGTTTCGCTGTCGCGGTCACTTCCGCGTCCTATGGCCGCTTCCCTCGTCGAGGTGTACGGTGGGCGAAACGGTGAAAACCATATCACAATATCTTCGCCCGGTGTCTGAAAAGACGTCTTGGTTCCTCCGTGGCTGGCCAACGTGTCCTGGACTCCGGCGTGATGGTAGGGGTAGGCCAGGTCCTAGCTTGCATGGTGCTTAGGCTGGGGCGGCATTGCAGTCGCAGCGTCTTCGGAGCCTTCAGGTGTCCGCGGCAAAGGGGGCATCAGAAAATGCGACTCCCGACCCCGACTTTATTTAAAACCAAAAATTCGAATTACTTAAATCCGACACCAGTCTTGTTTTTTTGTTTTTTTCAAAACGTGGTCAGGGATGATGTAAATCTGTTACAAAAAAAACATTGTACCTAATCAAATTTCGTGTAGAACATAAAAATGAGTCCAATAAGTCTGTTTTGGAAATTGTTATCTCATTAGTAAGGCTCACAAACTCCAAGAATCCCGCTGTGAAAGATAATTATTTTCTGTTGGACTATGCCGTTGGTCAACTCTGTGGGTTCGGGATCCTTAGTAGGTACCTTTAATTGGATAAAAATCTAGCTTGATTCTGACCGATTCACCTCCTTGCACAACCGT
>NW_027106400.1:181597-183946 GCF_000696795.3 Halyomorpha halys | reverse complement strand
TATTAGTAATAATTTTTACATATTATTATTTCACTATCCATTACTTTAGTTGTACATTTAGCAATTCTGCCACTTATTACAATACTTGTTTTTAGTGTACTACGTTCCCCATTTTTCCATTAATTTTTATATATCATATTTTTTGCTACTTCATATCTATTTTCTTATATTATTCAATGTTTGTATCTTGTAATAACTAATATTATTGGTTATTGAGCTAATAATATTAGCCCTGAAGAAGTCCTACAAAGAGGGTCGATACGTCGGTTACTAATAATTAGTTTTTCTGTAGTTTTTTTTTTTACTTTTGAGCACCACCTTTGATATTCTTACTATAGATAGTTTTTATAAAATAGATTTTATTGATTATATTCATTGGTTGATTTTGAATAATACTGAAAATTTTAAAGGTGATTTTTGGATAGTAGTAAGTATTGGAATATATTTTTACGCAAATTTGAAAATATTTTTTTTTAATGAGGAAGAAACCTTGAGCTAAAAAAATATTAAAAACAAGAAACAGAATGTGCTAAGGACGCAAAGCTATCACTTCTCTAACTAGTTATTGAAAAAAAAATCGATATTGATAATTAAAATTCGATAAGGATTGATTTGGTATAGGACCGAAGAGAGAACGGGGACAGCAGGAAGGAAGGCAGGACAAGGTGACCGGATAGCAAGGGGAGGACAGTGCAGTTCCTTGTCACCAATCAAATTATATATGTATATGTATACATATATAATAAAATAGAAATAAAATAAACAAATAAATAAAAAATAACATAATAGATGCTTCTTTAATACCTAAAAGATTTTTTTTTTACGCGCCTGTCTCTTTAGTAAAAGAACTATTAAAAATATAAAAAACTGTATTCTGTTTTAAATAATTATAAATATGCATAAAATACTAATAATATGTATAAGATAATAATATATCAATAAAACAAAAGTGAGCTTAAAAAGAAGGACAAACTTCAGACCAATTAAAACAATAAGAGCAACATAGAAAAAAAAAGTTCTATTTTATTTTTTTTTTTAATTTTATTTCTTTGTGCTTAGTGTTATTTTATTTATAATTTATTTATAACTTACTAGACAAACGGTCTAAACTTCCCATCTATTACAAAAGACTGATCTACATGACTATAATAAGACTTCTCTGGACATACGGACTTGAGCTTTGGGGCTCCTCTAAACTTTCGAATTCCTTTCGTATCCAATCCGTACGATCCAAAATCCTTCGTGAAAGTAACAATTCTCTTTACTTTGTCACAAATAAAATCATCCACAAAGATCTTAACGTTCGATATGTAACTGATTTAGCCCGAACCAGATATCAATCCTCCGAAGTGTCTGAAAAGAAGATGGCCTCAAGACCTTCTAATGTAGAAATATTATTAGACTGCTACGAATGGGTTGTTCTCCACACGCCTGTGTCATATCATTATGATCTTACATCATATTTACTAGATATATTTTTATGTAAATACAGTTTTAAGTATCAATAAACAAATAAAAAAAATAATATTTACTTAAATTCAATTAATTAAAAATTATTAATGTATATTTTCTTTTACAGGTACGCTGGGTTTTTCATGTTCATCTTAGATTTTAATGAGTGAAGGTATGTTTGTTTTTGTGCCATTTTATAAATATCATTATTTAAAAAATGACTGTCATATTAAAAGAATTTTTTAAAATATATATTATATTATTTCCTTAGACATCAACTAATACAACTGGGATAATTAACTCCTTTGTTTAATTTTAAATTAAGTTTTCTTCTCATTTAATAAATTAAAAAAAGCAAACAAAGATGAAATGCTAACAGTGTCAAGGTTTCATATACTCTACGCATTATTTTAAACATTTAATTTATTATATATTATATGTGTAATATATTTTATTATTCATGTTTTGCAATTTAAGGCGTTTTTTAAAAATTGCTCTATTAAACTATCTTAAAGTCTCCTCTTTACCGTTTTAAGCTAATATTTGAAAAGTGGGGCGGGTTCCCTCGGGGAAGGATTGCCTTTATTGTGTATTATGACCTTCTCTTGTGAGATTGTGATATGTCGTACATGAACCAACCGACTGGATATAATTGTCTGTTTAAAAAGTCTGAAGTTAGGCTACCATGGAGGGTGGGAGTGGAGGGTTTCATGTCATTTTTCAATTTCAGGTGCTTTTTAAATATTGCTCCATTAAACTATCTTAAAGTCTCCTCTTACTGTTTTAAGCTCATATTTATTTAATAAAAGTGATATAGGACCGTCTGTCCCTGGGGGGTCTTAGTGGGGCGGACCCGACGGGAAAGGATTGCCTAAAATTGGTTATATATACATATAT
>NW_027106400.1:179697-181372 GCF_000696795.3 Halyomorpha halys | reverse complement strand
AGAGATCTCATTAATACATGTAATATTATTATATTACATAATAATTAATTAATTACATATAATTACATTAATAATTATAATGCACCAATTGATATAATTAATAAAATTTTGGCAAAATATATCATCCTTAGACGATGTTAGGGAGCGATTCATAAATTTACTCATGTATTAGTTTAATAATTACTTAGTTACTGAGGTTTTTCGGAACCAGGTAATAAATCTAAAATGAATGATGTTTGTATATATTTTATGAATCTTCGCATCTTCATTTATCTTCTAAATTATATATATCCTCGGTCAATTATTAATCCATCATCTATTATGTAAAAAATTAATATTTATTTGTTGGTACTTTATACACTGCTGAGGAATGGTATTGGGGGCTTTATGTACCCAGGGTCAAAATTAGCGGTGAGACCCAAAGCTCAACTTCGTGTGTCCAGATAGTTCCTACTTAATGAAGTCAAGTTATCTGACCCCAATTTTTGATTACTTCAATAAAAACTATGCATCATAATTAATAGTCAAAATTGACGAGTCTGCCAGATATAGGTAGGGGGAATAAAAAATGGCGGGTTTTCAAAAACGTTTAAAAATAATTAATTTTTCATTGGGAGCTCTATATCTTAAAAACTAACAACAACACTAGAAAATCTAAGAGAACATTATTTAAAGAAGAGTAAATTTACTGAAATATTAGCCCTAAAAGAGCTATTTACGTCCAATAGTTCTTGAAATATAGCTTTTTAAAAAGCAAAATTTCTTAAATATCTACTGAAAGATTGCTAGTAAGTTAATTTATTTTGAGAAATCTATATCTCAGGAACTATGTGACGTACAGATGTCTATTAGCACACAAATCATAGTAAGTTTAATGGACTAAAAAGTAGTTTATGACCTTTACCTACGTAGGCATAGTAGTTTTCATGATTACCAAACTAATTGGTTTTTAGTTGTTGGGACAATAAATTTGATTTATGAAAAATTTTATTTCAGAAACCATTGGACGTACTGATGTCTGCCAGCGTTCAAATTAAAGCTAGTTAAATTTACTACAAAATAGTTAATTATGTTTATCTTTGTTGGAGTAGTAGTTTTTATGATATTTGACAAAATAAACTCACAAAATGTTAATTTATAGTTGTTCGTATAAAATGTTGGATTTTTGAAAAAATATATCTCTAGATCCATAAGACGTACATATGTCTGCGAACACTCAAAATAAAGGAATTTACTATAAAGTATTTTATGACACTTATCTTCGTAGGGGTATTAGTTTTTATGATATTCACATATAAATATAAATTTGGCAAATGAAAATTTGTCCGGACAACTATAAATCAATTTATATTAGCAAATATCATGAAAACTACTACTCCTACGAAGATAAACATCATAAACTACTTTATAGCTCATTAAACTCGCTTTAATTTGAGTGCTAATAGTCATATGTACGTCAAATGCTTTTCGAGATATAGATTTTTCAAAATAAATTCACTAATTACTGATCTTTCAGTACGATTTTTCTGAAACGTTGCTTTTTAAAAAGCTAAATCTCGAAAACTATTTAACGTAAATAACTCTATTAGGGCTCATATTTTAGAAAATTGACTATTCTTTAAATGACGGTCTCTTAGGTTTTCTTGTGTTGTTCCTACTTTTTAAGATATAGAGC
>NW_027106400.1:163810-179647 GCF_000696795.3 Halyomorpha halys | reverse complement strand
TGTTCCTACTTTTTAAGATATAGAGCACCGAATGAAAAATTATATTGTTTTATCGCTTTGAAACAGCCGCCATTTTTTATTCCCCCTACCTATACTTGACAGACTCATCAATTTTGACTATTAATTATACATAGTTTTCATTGAAGTAATCAAAAATTGGGGTGAGATAACTGTCTTTTTTTCTTCTCTTGGGCTCTTGTACTATCCAGTTTTCATTCATCCCGCGAATACAAAAGTATTCGTAGTGTTTAGTCGTATTTCTATTTGAATAAGATATTATTTGTGTAAAATATTCACGAATATAAACTCTGAATAAAAATATATTCGTCCCTCATCACTTGAATAATTTTTTCCCAACTCTGATTAAAACAAACAATAATAAAGCTTTTATTTTTTCCTTGCATAGGGGTATGACCTATAGATAGGCAACGCAATATCTCTCGCTAAATCTAATCCTGTTTATTTTTGGATCGTAATATCTGAGTTGACCTTGCGCTAGAACTGTCAATAACCACAATCAACTCCTCAATACATAACTGTATCAATCACATTCAGGAATCATAAGACCGGTGTCTTGAGAGCTTTCTGTGATTAATAGTGAGTCAGGGAGTGTCATCTATTGTGTGATTCATATTGATGCAGGATGCTGAGTCAACATATTACAAAGCCTAAACAACATATATCTGCATGAAATAAAAATAGTTTGATTTATTTATGGACATTTACATTCATACATCTAGTAAATTTCATATAAGATGATAACAAGGTGTAGATAGTTGACCATAGATTAATAATTGGAGAAGATACTGCTTTTTGGCTACGATCCTGCTACAATCTCCCTGATGTCGACCTGAAACTCAGGTCGAAACGTCGGAATGAATGAATAATTTTTTGTTTATTTATGTTCTTTTTTGCTGACCGCACCCCCTCCGACCATCTTCTCCAATTATCAATAAGATCATGAGAATACCCTAAAGGCATGTAGAGAAACTACCCATTGGTAGCACTCCAATAACATTTTATATTAGAAGGTCTCGAGGACCATCTTCTTTTCAGGCGCCTCGGAGGATTGTCAGGAATGGAAGAGGAAGCAAGGTTAGAAACTAGTGGGGTTTGGATGATTAGGGCGTTTTTAACGGATGGATTGATGTATGGATCGAGCTAGGTCGGTTACATATAAAACAAATAGATCTTATTAGAGTCACATAGATCAGTCTTTTGTTATGGATTGGAAGTTCAGATGAGGGTCTAGTAAGTGCTGGACATGCTACTGACTGACACAAAATTCGACAAGCACGCCTCTGGAGCAGGGATCTGCTCCATCAGGTAGATGTACTATGTAATGAGTGTCTTCATTGGTAGGCTTCTCCACTCAGGAATTCGTACTAATCCTATGCGGAGATTGTCTATTAATTTACAAATTTACATTAAATGCCAAAAGGCATATGTGAAACTGCAAAATAAAGAATAAAAATAATAATAAATATAACTTTTTAACTAGGTTTCTAAATAAAGCAAAATTTTGAATTCACAGTAAATAAATTAATAATAACGGTCCTATGAATTCATAATAAGTATGGAGTGAACTCATTAAAAATAATAATACAGTATAAAATATGTTTCTATGCCCTGCAAAAAGTTCTCCGATACAAAAGTCTTTCCAGGAAAGCAAAGCTTTTGTTGTACAAAATAATAATTGGACCAGTGGTAATGTATGGCAGTGAGACATGGAATCTAACTAAGGAAAATAGAAGAGCTCTACTGGTTTGGGAAAGAAGAGTCCTGAGAAAGATCATTGGAGCCGTTAAAGAGGAGTACAGGTGGAGAATCAGAAGCAATGACGAACTAAAGGAATTGTATGAAGAGCCTGATATCCTCTGTGCTATCAAGAAGAGCAGGCTAAGATGGTTGGGACATGTAGAAAGGATGGAGCCCTGCAAGCTGCCTAAAAGGATGGTAAATGGTGCACCAGGAAGGAAAAAGAAAAGGGGCAGACCCAGGCGTCGGTGGCTGGATGATTTGGAAGAGGATTTGAGAGGAATGGGAGTTGACAATTGGAGGAGTCTCGCTGGAGACCGCGAGGCATGGGAAAGAGTGGTGGCAGAGGCCCAGGTCCTACAAGGACTGTAGCGCCCAACAGTGAGTGAGTGATATATAATAACATACAACATACAATATGATAAATAACAGGTGAAATGTTAGCTAATGTAAAGAATAAAAAAAAAAAAACATTAAACCTAAAGAGCAACTAAAAGACACAATAAAGCAAAATGATAAAGGAATATTATAAAAATAAGGATATAATTATAAATAAATAAATAACACCTATAATTATCTTCATAGAAGTAGCTCTTTACACGATATTTGTCAAAATTTATTAATAAATTATTGAGTTTTCTTTTTTGAAAAAAAAAAAAAAATGTGTTTCTTTTTGAAAAAATATTGAAAATAAGCAGTTCTATAAGGGCAAATTTACTCTAGTTTAAATGATGTTGTAGTTAGTTTTAAGGATATGGAGCGCCGAATGAAAACGATTTTTTTGTAATTTTTGGATTAGCCTTCAGTTCGTATTCACTCTTTCCATAGTTCGTAGAGTAATTGATTTTTAATGTTAACTATAAATGATTTTCATTAAAGTAATAAAAAATGAGGTGAAATAATTGGTTTTATCTAGGACTGGTAGAAGAATACGAAGGAAAGATTCAGGGATCGCAGCGAGACGTGCCGAGAGTTTGGAGGGCCCACAGCAAACATAGGAGGCAATCTTCTAAAGTGGTCGTCTTCTATAGATAGTCTCCGATCTAGATCTGAAATATATTGTCCGGGCTAATTCATGTACTCTGCCATATGTATCGCTTGAGAATATGTGGTCTGGAAAGTCGTAGAAGGGTTATTAAATCCATATATACCTTATCATAACCTCTAAATAATTAATTGAAATTAAATGGTGGCTCAGTGTTAAGGCACTAACTCCAAGGACCCGGGTTCGAATCCCGCTGTAACAGATAATTATTTATTCTGTTAATATAACTGTGAGTCAACCCAGTGGGTTCGGGAGCCCTCCAGGGGCTAGGCTGGGAAAGGTTTAGTTGGAAAAAAATGATTCTAATTCCTCCTTCCTGAACAGTTGGTTTAGTATCAGTCCCCTGAACGTTCGTTGGATTGTAGCGGTACTGATTTTTATTTAATAAATAATATGATTATTATTATTATTATTTAATTTTCTTTAATTATTTATTTTTCGAAGTTTATCTTATTTTCCTGACTCTTTATGGGTTTAAGCACTACAGGCGTTTCTTTTATATATATATACATAATTATTTACCTTTTTTTTTCTATTGAAATGAATAGTTAGGAATAGGAATGAAAAAGTTTATCATAGTTCCAATAAACTATATTTAAAAAATGAATTTTATTAGTAATATAAATTAGTGTAGATGTAAATTCAAAAAAATGACGGACACTCATAACCAGTTATTTCCTATAGTAGTATATATATGAAGACTGATAATTTATATAAGATAACTGGGTATTGTATTATATATTTGTATTCTGTAACCGTATATGAAAATAAAGAGGTTTGAAAATTTAAAAAAAAATATAAGATAACCGGGACATAGAAGAAAAACGTTTGGAGATGGCCAAAGGTAAAAAGCTAAATCGATACTAAAACATTGAAAATATATATACATTAAAATCTGGTTATAACGATATTCAAGGACCATGGAAAATACATCGTTAAATCTAAACCAAACAGTTAAATCTAGACGCGTAGATAAGAGGTTGATAGTAAAATAAAAACCTATCGTTTAGAACAGTCCAGCAAAGTGGGGCGAAACGTCAGGCATTAAAAACTATTCTTCTTTCTTGATCGTAACCCTTCTTCATATTTTAAGTTATACAGCTATAACTATATAACATGTATTATATATATGTAATATGTTGTTTACGATGATTGTAACATTTATTTTTATAAACATAAGTACATTTTAAAGTTTACATACATATTTTTAAAAATCTATACATGTGTATTGAATTTTACTTCATCAATTTTTCACAAAAAAAAAAAATCCATTATGTAAGTCTTCTTACTTTTTTTCAAATATAACTTTTTGCTCACATGAATTAGAAGTTCTCTTAAGAACTTTGTGGTTTCGGGTTTATTTAAATCATCATTTATGTGTATATTCCCATCCTTCCCTCCTTTATATCCCTCGGGTATGCGGGTTTTTATAATATTTTTCAATAATTTAAAACTGTTGTTATACCCATTCAGTAGCGTGCATAATCTTTATAACTGGAATGAAAAACCATTTTTTCCTTAAGTTTTATATAGTAATTATTTCTTTAATTTTAAATATCAAAGCAGACAAGATACTGTTTCTACATCGTTACATCCGGAAAATCGATATATCGGGAATCGTTATAAAAGGATTTTACTGTATATACATATATGTGTGTATAAAATAAAATTTTTAAAAATGAAATTTAAAAAAAAAATTATACTTAAGTTTTATTTTTACAAAACGTATTTTTAATAAGTCCTGAGTAGATTTTTTTTTCTCAATTACTCTGATCGATAGTTAATATGTTGTGAATATATTTTATTGTCTACCACAAATATATATATATATATATATATATATAAATATATAAATTGCTGTGTGCTATGGACAGTTGTAAGGCTTAGTCCCTTGACCTCGATAAAGCCCCCGTTGCCTCACTGCCTCACTGACGACGGGCTATTTTCGTTGAGCCCCCACTGCCACCATTATTCAAGTCTTCTGCATAATCGAGTTTTTTTTTTTTTTTTATGTTCCCTATAGAATGGTAGTCATCTCAATAACGACAGATTCGGTTTTATGATCCTGTTTATTCCTTCAAGATTGGCCGAGCTAAGGAAAGAGGAATTTAATATGAAGAAGAAAAAAATGTCGTGACCGAGAATTTAGATTAAAAAGGAACTGGGTCAGAACTGAAATAGTGACCTGGCTGTAAGGTCGAGATGGTGTGGGATCTTTGTGAGGGAGTGCGTGTTGCCTTATTTCTTTTTTTGATTTTTTTCAAGATATATAAAAATATGGGATACTAACACTATAAACCCAAGTTCAAACCGGCCTCATAGAGTGGGTACCCTTAAGTGGGTAAAAATAAAGTTTCAAAATATAAATTATGTTGTTTTTATGTAATTATAATTTTTGCAATCAGAAATAAACCAAGCAATAGTAAAATAGGAAAATAAGGTGTAGATAGTTGACCGTAGATTAATGCTTGGAGAAGTTTGTCGGGGAGTGCGGTCAGCAAAGAACAACATAAATAAACAAAACCATTTTTATTTATTTTATGCCGACGTTTCGGCTTCCTTAGCTTCCTTCTACGCCATAACCCCTGATGAAGACCTGAAACTCAGGTCGAAACGTCGGCATAAAATAAATAAAAATGGTTTTGTTTATTTATGTTGTTCTTTTCTGACCGCACCCCCCGACAAACTTCTCCAAGTAAAATAGGATATATTGTAGATTAATATAACAAATCGATTTATTTTGAAGATCTATTATTTTTTAATCAATTACATACATTATACAAAACAGGAATATTTAAAAAAAAAATTTCAACAGAGTACACTTATAAGCAGTTAAAGGCACAGTTTGAACTTGTAAGAGAAAACAAGGTATGATAAACATTTTGCTGGACTTTGGAATGCATGGTAATTTAGGATTTGTTTCCAATTTATTATCAGAAAAAAAAAATTGCCTGATTAAAAAAAAATAATAATTTACTTTATATAATTATAAATAGGGAAATAGTTTTATATAAATAATAAAAAAATAATTCATATATAATGTAAATTTATTAACATGATAAGGAGGCAGTGGTAAGGCACTGTGCTACTAATTCCAAAGACACGGGTTCGAACCAGGCTGTGAAAGATAATTATTTATTCTGTCACTGTAGCCGTTTGTCAACTCTGTCATTTCCCGAGCGCTCACCTCCACCCAGCCTCCTATAATGGGTACTCTTAATTAGGTAAAAATCTGTTGGTCATCATTCTGACCAAATCACCTCCTTGCACATTCATTGGTTTAGTAACAGTACTTCCATTTAATTTTTTTTTTAATATAAAAATACATGGTTTCAAAGGTATTTCTTATATTAATATTTTGAAGTATAGCTAAATTTTATATTTTATTTTTTTATTATTATTAATTTGCATATTTGTAATATCTTATTCTGTTTTCCCTTGTCATTTTTAATTCAATTTCTGTTTAAAATTTAGTTATTTATAATATAAAAACCTGTAACCAAAATCATTTTTTCTTTTAATAATAAGTACTTACATTTATCACTAATAAAATTTATACAGTTAATAATACTTTTTAACACTATACCAGGTTTGCCATTGCGTTGTTTACCATGCACTGAATCATTTTCTCCTCTTGCTTGTTTGGTAAGGAAAAAAAAAAAGATAACATTCGAAAAATAAATCATTAAAGAAATTAAATAATAATAATTATATTATTTCTTAAATAAAACATATATTAAACTTTACTGCTTGAACCCATGAAGGGATTCTTTGTAAGAGCCCAAGAGGGGAAAAAGGCAGCTATTTTACTATAGCTTCTTTGTTATCAAAGTGGCTGCGTGGAAGGATGGAAATTTAGAAAACATTAGAAAAGTTACGAGAGTCATCTGAAGATTCCGTTCGGTCATTGCTAAATAACTAATCCTCATGACACCACAATGGAACATGGTCCAGACCACGTAGGCAACAGGTCAGTTATTCAGGAATCACATAATTTATGGCTTTTACAAAATTAATTTGGGATCTCATGACAAAACTATTGAATTTTTATGTTTCTTATCACACGAGGGAGAGTTGTTGGGGAACACCGAGTAATTTATAACGTTTATCTTCCGAGGGGTTGTAGTTTTCATGAAATTTGAATGTGAATATGAATTTTGGATATGAAATTTGTCCGAAGAACTAAAAATCTACTTTATATAATTTATTCAAATTCTTGAGACTGGTATTTATCTATTAAATAAATCAAATGGTTTATTTATTAAGTCTCGACATTCTTTATTATAACAAGTCCAACGTTTCGGCCAATTCGGCCATCCTCAAGAACAATCTTCAAATATAAATTCACACCTCACATCAAAATTTTCAAAAAATGTTTTACCGGCTATTTCGTCCAGGTCATAAAATTCAAGTAAAAATCATCCTATTTTTTTAGAACTTCATTAATTTTTAAATCTTTAATTTTAGATTAAAAATAACTTTTTAAGGTTATAAATAGTTTGTTTATATAATAGAGGATAGTGTATTTTTAATCTTTTTTTTTTTATTTATTTATTGATATTTAAGACTGTATAAAAAATACAACAAGTAAATTTGATCATAATGTCATAATGATATGATACATGATGTAGAGAAACTACCCAGTAGTAGAACTCTAAAAACTGTTTACAATATAAGGTCACGAGGCCATCTTCTTTTCAGGCGCCTCGGAGAATTGCCAGGAAAGGAAGAGGAAGCAAGGTTAGAAACTAGTGTTTAGGGAGTTTATTATGGAAGGAATTATATCGGGTTCGGGCTAGATCGGTTACATAAGGAACATTTAGGTCTTTATGGATGGTTTTATTAGTAACAAAATATGGAGCATTTTTAATCTAAAATTAAAGTTTTAAAAAGTAATAAAGTTCTAAAAAAATTGGGTGATTTTCACTTGAATTTAAAAAAAAATTGAAAATAACCTGTAAAACATTTTTTAAAATTTTGATGAGGGATGTGAATTTATATTTAAGATTGTCCTTGAGAACGGCCGAATTGGCCGAAACGTTGGACTCTTGATATAATAAAGAATATTAAGACTTAATAAGGATACCATTTGATTTATTTAATATATAAAAATCTCTTAAAAACCACTACTTCTACGAAGATAAACGTCATAGACTATTTTATAGCACATTAAACTTAGTCTAAACTATAATATGTACATTTTACTAATGTCTATCATTTTTATGTGTTATTTTGGCACCGACCGAAAGATGTCATCTAGACTCTGTTTCATAATAAAAGGTAATAGTATTAGTTCATAGTATAAGTGTAGAAGCTAGTGTGGTAATAATACTAATACTTATTTTTTTCATGATAGGGATAACTATTAGTGATATTACAGGAATTAAAAAATACTAAAGTACAAGTTACTATTGTACAAGTCTGTGTAATTGAATTAAGATAAATCTACAAGACTAATAGTATTAGTTTGTACTTTATTATGAAACAGGGCCCTGGTCGGACCATATTGGATGTAATTTTTTAAATGAATAAAATAAAAAAATAAATAGCTTTAATTTGATTGCTAATGGACAAATGTACAGCTCATGGTTCCTGAGATGTAGATTTCCCACAATGAATTCACTGAAAACTTTTCAGTGTATTTTTTATGAAATTTTGTTTTTAAAAATACAATATCTCAGGAATTGTTGATCCTGAAAAGCTCTGTTAGGGCTCATATTTTAGAAAATTAACTCAACTTTTGATTATTTCTATTAGCTTTCTAGTGTTGTAGGTTGTTATAACGATATGAAGCTTCGAATGAAAAATTATTTTTTTTTAATGTTTTGGAATAGGCGCCATTTTATATTCCCCCTACCTATATTTGGCAGACTCATCAATGTTTAATAGTAATTATAAATAGTTTTCATTAAAGTTATCAAAATTTGGGATAAAATAAATAACTTTTAACTCTCGGATACATCTTCCCCAGCTGTCTTTTACATTACTTGATACTAAAGCTTATTCAATTGCAATATAGGTTCTGAATCCATTTCTTTAAAAAAAAAAAAAGATAAATAGATTAAAATAAAAACCTGCAAGAGAAAGATATTTCCAGGATAGAAGAATTGCGTTTGACGGGACGCGACACAAAGGGCCCGTGACAGATGCCAATTTAGTAGTTCCCCTAATAGCCGCTCTGTCGCTACATTAACCAGCGCTGTCATCGCCGCCTCATTAGCTCTATTACGTGTCAACAAAGGCTCTAAAAGTCGATACCTTTTCATTTTTATCGATGTATTCTTAAATGTAAATGTAGTGAAAAAAATTTACTTTTTAGCGGATGTTTTGTTTACCTTTTAACTGCAATGATTCTAACATTCTAGGGTTATATCGAAATTAAATCTAATATGAGGAAAAATAAAAGTAGGATCTCTTTTTTTTTAAAAGTTCTTCAAATGTTTGCACAGTGTGTCCGTCCTAATGCAAATCTACATGATTAGTACTGATTAAATGCTCCCACCAACGCTTTGGACGTACTCCAGTCCGATCGGGATTTAAGGATACGTTTCTAACCCTAAAAGCTTACAAGCTTATCTTATTCCCAGCATTCATACAGCAGAAATATGTATTTACTTCGTGCAGTTCACGCGTTGTTGTTGATGTTGGTTGGGGCTTTTGGGCGTAAAACCCTGAGGTCATCAACGCCCACGTTTCTCACTTTATAATTCTATTTCAAGATTTTAAATTCTTTAATTGCTAAATAAGTTTAGATAATTACTTATTTTAGAATTTTTTAATACATATGACAAACTTTTGGGTTTAGATCTTATTCAAAAGATTATTCCTTTTTAAGAAAATTAAAACCATTTTTATGGTTTTTTGGTCATCATTCAGGGCATCCGAAACACGCGGTCCCACTCCTAATCTACGTAAGTTCATGCAATAAAAATGACATTCCTCAAATATGTGACTGACTGTAAGTACACTGTTGCAGTATTGACATTTTGGCGGTGGTTGCTTATTGATCAGGTATGTATGCATGAGTTAAATTCGTATGACCTATTCTCAATCTGGCAATAGCTACCTCCTTCCTGCGATTGGAACGGTTTGATGTGGTCCATGGTCTAATGGTTTTTAATTTGCTTGGCGGGCGTTCATTCCACATGGCTTGTCAACTAGCTAATATTCGATTTTTCATTGGAAGACTTATTTCTTGGGGTGTCAGAATGGCCGCGCCCCGACCCGGAAGGGCAAGTGCTTGTTTGACTGCAACGTCCGCCTGTTCATTTCCAGCGATCCTCAGGTGACCCGGCACCCATGTAAAGAAAACAGTGTTGATGCGTTGTGGAGGCCGTATGTTGCCGAGGAATTTACGCTTTAGCAACCTCTTACTGCAGTGGCGCCGGTTTAAATCCGGCCTGGGATATTGACAAATACCCGCCTGCGAAATAAAAATTTAGACCGAAGCCTCGCCCACTGTTTGGAATAGGTTGGTTTCCTCTAGATTACCTCCCAAATGGGAGGTAATTCTTTCCTTATTCACTTTTCCCTATGAACTCCAGCCTTTCTGTTCTTTCTCTGTATGAGGTTCATTTCCTGACGGAGAGGGGCACAGGAGGGTACTCGTTCATCGAACTCTTCCGCGAACATCCGCGTGCCTCTAACAATAATCCGGAAATACAATTTAAGTTGCAATAGCCCGCGGCCGATAGAGGCCGTCACGAACCGTGCTATCATGAACTAATCCAACAAGAAATTTATCGATTGCAACATTCTATTATGTCTGAATATCATTATATTTATTTTTATGGAATATATAGTAAGGGAAAGTGTTGTGATCATGCGAAATTTTTCATTTTGGGTTCTCGGCGAAAATGCAAATTTAAAGTGCACTGAGCCCAATTATCTAAGTCTGGCAAAATGCTTTCGGGGAACTGCCTTACTAAAAAACTACAGCAACTTTTTGATAAAATAGACCAAACTGTAGCGTCGCTTTATTGAATCGATTTTCACATTTTTTTTTCTTCTCAAAACGGCTTCTACAAATTTATTTAAACTCGACATGTTTATACACGGTTAAATAGTCTTTAATATCAGCTTGGTCTTATCACCATCTTAATAGGTTGATAGGGCTTAAATGACAACTTAAAAAAAAAAAAAATCCGCAAAACTATCTTTTATTTCTAATGATGAGAAAATAATTGGGAGCGCGGTCAAAGAATAACATAAAAAATATTAAAAAAAAAAAAAAAAAAAATACTTGAAGGCTCGAAATTCTGGCCGAAATGTTGCCACTAATAAATAAGTTTTTTTATACTTATTTGTGTTATTTTCGGACCACACTTCCAACCATCTTCTCATATCTTTTATTTCGTTTATTTAAAATAAATTAGCAGTTAATATTGTTTCCAGTATTGATCAATGGGTAAAATTAAAATTGTTATTTTCTATTAACACTTATTTAAAAAAAAAACAAAAAAAAAAACTGGAAAAAGTTTTAAAAAATTTATATTTTAAGGTTTGGCTGATAAAAATTTTGATGAAAACTAATTAATTTTGTAATGAGGTGAAGATAGTTGACCATAGATATATAAGAGGATAATGGTCGGGGAGTGCGGTCAGCAGAAAAAAACACAAGTAAACAAAAGAATTATTTATTTGTGCCGACGTTTCGACCTTATTTTCAGGTCTTCATCAGGGCTATAAAAACAAAAAGACAACAACCATCATTCAGAGAGAAAAAAAAAAGCAATTAAATTAAATAAATAACGGACTAACAAATATGGAAATATACATAACAATGAAATGAAAATATAAACTAGTTGATTAATAACTATGGACATAGACAGTAGCAGATTGATAAAATTATTATTTATATACATATAAATGTGAGTAATAAATAAATGATACAGTGAGTAAGAATGTTATATTGATGAGTAACATTAAAAACCTTTTAGTTAGCAGGTTGAGTTGAATAAATCTGAAGAGAAGAAGAAGGCTGAGTTGAAGAATTCAATTCAACATTCTTCATTATAATATTCAAGAATTCGAAATAACATTCTTACTCACTGTATCATTTATTTATTACTGACATTTATATGTGTATAAATAATAATTTTATCAGTGCACTGTTTTTGTCCATAGTTATTGATAAACTAGTTTATATTTTCATTTCATTGTTAAGTATATTTCCACATTTATTAGTCTATTATTTATATTATTTTTGTTCTCTCTGAATGATGGTTGTTGTCTTTTTGTTTTTATAGCCGTGATGAAGACCTGAAAATTAGGTCGAAACGTCGGCACAAATAAATAATTATTTTGTTTATTTGTTTTTTTTCTTCTGATGACCGCACCCCTCTACCATCTTTTCCTCCTAATAAATTTTGAGTAAATATAAGTTCATTTGTAATTGAAGCTCTGTTGCAATAAATATTAAAATTATTTTCAGTCCCTGCCTAATTGTCCATACCACCGACTGTGTAAGAAGATCAGATGATTTTCGTAATACTGAATCGATTACGAAGCGTTGCGTGAACAAAGCACAGATTATCTCGTCATTAATTGAGGCTAAATGCTTTAGGCCACCACTGTTGCGTTTCTCTCCCTCAATGAGAGTATATGATATCGCTGGTTTGCTGGAATAGTGGCGTATCTGACAAAAAAAAATGTTTTAAATAAAAGGAAAATGATCCGAGTCAGAATAACTCAAATAGTAAACAAAATATTTATTTTAGCTAACTTTTCATCTAGTTTATCAGACTGGTTAATTTTGTCTCAAAACATTTTATTTTTCTTATAAGCCCGACGTTTCGGGCAATCCGGCTATTCTCAGGGACAACTACCACCAAACAGTTTTTATTACATGTATGATTTTAACAATTCCAAATGCTTAACATTATTATTTATAATTTATCTTCCTTAATACAATTTTGTAACTAAAGTATTTAAACACTCAACTTCATGCAGGCTATTCTGCGCAGGTTACAACAACACTTTCTGTGAAAAATTAAAACATATTCTTTTGTTAATAAGTATATCCTACATTATGTCTAAGACCATGTTTACCTAATGTTTTACTTTTTCATAGAAATTGTTGTTGTGACCTGCGCAGAATAGCCTGCATGAAGTTGAGTGTTTAAATATTTTAGTTACAAAACTGTATTAAGGAAGATAAATTATAAATAATAATGTTAAGTAATTTGAATTGTTAAGATCATACATGTAATAAAAGCTGTTATGTGGTAGATGTCCCTGAGGATAGCCGAATTGGCTGAAACGTCGGGCTTATAAGAAAAATAAAATGTTTTCAGACAAAAATGGATAAAATTCGAATTATTTGTTTTTTAAAAAATTGTTTATTATTTCTAACTATGAAAAAAAAAATTTAATAAACTAAATTAAAGGAACTTTAGAGAAACATTTTTTTTAGCAATTCGTCAATTAAGAACTGTTAGTCCGTTTTAATGTATCAATCTTATATTAAACAATATTCTATTAAAAAATTTATTATTGATTAACAAATTGATCAAAATCGTTGATCGAGCTGTTATGGCGAAAATAAAAATAAAATGTGAAAAATCGATTCTATAAAGTGACACATACTGTTGGTCGATATTAGCCAAAAAGTTGCAGTCACATCCCAGGCAAATGCCCACCTTAAATATGTTTTTTTTTTTTTTCGTACATTTTTTGTTTTTGAACTAGGCTGTTCTCATATAAACTCACATAAAAGAAAATTTTGTGAGACTAGGTTTTTTTGGACTCAGGGAACTTCAAAACTGGCATTTGCTTCCAACTTGAACTCTAAATAGTTCACCATTGTAATACTTTGCCTTACTCTATATTCCACACATGGCGAAGTGAAAGTAAAAAACTGTACGGCTGATTAAATTATCTCCTTTTCTTGTTTTAAGCAAATATTTCACAAGTGATATAGGAACGCCGCTCCCTGGAAATCTTAGTGGTCCCTATTCCTAGTGAGCATCCAGGCAAACATGTGCCATCATTGTTGAGACCGCCTTCAGCGGACCCGGCAACCATTCTTATAATGCCATACTGGCAAAACAAGAAAATGGAATAGCCGGTATATATATTTGTAAATGCCTTCTTCTTTGCTCCAGGAGATAAGAAAAAAAAATCTTAGTGGGGCGAGTCTGGCCGGAAAGGATTGCCTTTTTTTGGGTGGTTATGATCTCTGATAATTTGAGGTTGTGACACGTAGTACATCGACCAACCTACTCGCTGTAATTGTCTGTTAAAAAAGTAAGATAAGTAAGGCTACCACGGAGGACGGGAGAGGAGGGTTTCATGCCGTTTTTCAATTTCAGGTGATTTTTAAATATTGCTCGATTTAACTATCTTAAAATCTCCTCTTTCCATTTTAAGCAAATATTTCAAAAGTGATATAGGAGTTTCGCTTATGATGTTGGGTGATATTAGGTCGAAACATACCGTTCAGCTTCTGGGATACGCTGACGACGTTGATATTACTGCCAGATCGGAACGTGCATTCTTGGCCATAGAAGATGCATCAAAGGCACTTGAAGTACAAATTAATGAAGCTAAAACCAGGTACATGAGAGTCGGAGGAGATGGACCAGGGATTGGTTCTTTTGTGGCTGGACCATCTAATTTCAAATGATTAAGCACGAGGAGAAGATGGTTGAGGGTGCGGTCAAAATAACACAAGTAAGTTGGAATAACTTATTTAATCGTGCCAACGTTTCGGCCAGAATTTCTAGCCTTCATCAGGGCTGTTACTTGAAATCTTACCGCCCAAGCCAACAACCCTGATGAAGCCTAGAAATTCTGGCCGAAACGTTGGCACGATTAAATAAGGCACTTCAACTTATTTGTGTTATGTTTTGACCACACCCCCACTCATCTTCTCCTCGTACTTACCTTTTTGAAATTATATGGTCATTTTTGTTACAAGTAAAAGTAACAAAAATGTCAAGAGTTTTATTCCTGAATAATATGAAATTTCGGTCTGCTGATGTTGCTAAAAATAACAACTATCCCACCTTTTGGCTTTATTAGCTCTTCTGATTATTATTTTATTTATGGATTATTTGAACTAGAAAGCAAATGATTAGATTGTTATTTAACATTAATTTGATGACTTTTTCAAATAATTGATTTGCTAAGTGTCGTAATAATCTGAATCATATTACATTTATTATTTATGACAAGTTTCAGTCGAAAAATGGCATTAATAATGGTGTATCTGTATCGATCTTCACTGATACAGGATCTCCGAATGTCTCTGAACCCAGGGTGAGGATATTAGGTGAGAAGAAGAGACATCTCTTTGTGAATCTCATTTCTTTGTCGTGGATATTGAGAGAACGAATCGGAAGGAGTATGAGGGCCCATGTATCCCTTTTCTTTGAGCTATAAAGGGCTCCCTTTAGTTGTCTTCTTCTTTATTTCATTTTAATTTCGGTAATATCTTTTAAAAAATCATTCTCTTGAATTTTTCTTTTTTCAGTTTGAATTTTTATTATTATAGTCAACTGAAGGAAACAATTTTTTTTTCTTTTTAATAATTTATTTATTGTTATTTAGAACTGTATACATCAAGTAAATTTGCTGTAAATGATATAATGACAATACAAACATATGTGTGGGTGAGAATCTACACATTGATAGAACTCCAAAAACCTTTCTACAGAAGATCTCGAGTCCTTCTTCTTTTCAGATGCCTAGGAGGATTATTAGCTAATGAAGGTGCAGCCAGGTTAGAAACGAGTTCGTTTGGGTGGTTGGGAAGTTTATCGTGGTAGGTTTAGTATCTTGTTCTGGCCAAATCGATTTGGAACATTGTGGTCCTGATGGATGATTTGATTTGTGACAAAGTAAGGATTTTACGAAAGATTTTGAGCCCCATAGCTCAACTCTGTATGTCCAGATAGAGTCGTATAGATCAGTTTTTGTAATGAATTGGAAGTTAAGACTGTCTTGAAGGACAAAATACACGAAAATAAGTCAGGAGTGATACTCGTATTTAAAATTCCTTATACATTGGTATATATATATATATATATATA